>NC_140990.1:1019211-1029211 GCF_052327205.1 Somniosus microcephalus | reverse complement strand
CAAAGCAGTTAATGAAGCAGATGTGATCCTGGTCTTTATAAATGGAGGCACAGAATACACAAGCCAGGAAGTTTTGGTGAACCTAAATAAAACACTAATTCGGCCCCAGCTGGAGTATTGTGTCCAATTCTGGGGAACCACACTTTAGGAAGGAGGTGAAGGCTGAGGAAAGTATCCCCGCTTGTTACCCGAGTGACCGGCAGACACACACAGACATGTACACAGACAGACACACACATCAACACACACACATAGAGTGACTCAGACATCGAGAGAGACAGACAGGTAGAGAGAAACACTGTCGTTATTTTGCATGCTCTTTGTTCAATTTCCGACCGTATGTTTGGTGAATACTTGCAGATCAAAGCAATTGTGCAAAATCTCGAGGTTTTGGATTTAATTCCGCCGAACTCAGGATTAGTTCACCAGGGATTTGGTTACATTTTGAAATGAAATGGGATGAAAAATGCTAAAACCGTAGTCGGCAGGATCCGAAACTACGCGGGGAGACCCCAGTGGATTTCCAGTCCATCGCCTTAACCACTCAGCCACGACTACTGGGCTTGTCAGATTTTAAATGTTGCTCAGATAAAATCGCAATCATCCTTCGCCCTGGAGCAAAACAGCACTCAGTCCCTGAACAGTCTCCGCTCAAGAACATTCTCAGAGACAATCTCCTCTCGCATTTTTATCCTCTTCTATTTCCCCCCGCTTTTTAACATTAAGTTACGCCAAGAAATATAACAATTATTTTACACCGTAAAGACTAATTTCTCCCCATCACAGAATTGAACCTCTGTCAGCCGTGCAACAGGCGGCGATCGTTCACTGAATTGATGAGGAATTGACGAAAGTCACTGCTGTGCATTCTCTGCAGAAGCTCAGAGCAAGAATGGGGCTGTGGACAGACCTGGGCTCATTCACCAGCCCCAGAGGGAGGAGTGAGCAAGGAGAGGGAACCAAAGAGCGAAAGAGACACGGAGAGAGGCACACAGAGAGAGACTGAGACGGAAACAGAGAGAGAGACTGGGGAACAGTGAATGAGACAGAGAGACTGGGGAACAGTGAATGAGACAGAGAGGAAACCAGAGAGAGAGAGCTCTATACTAACGACGAACTGGTGCAGGAAGTTGTTATGACAGTAAATCTTTTAAAATTATTTTAGTTGATGTTTTTTCTATTCTACTTTCCCAAGGAGGTTTTAAGGAGTTGGCCAAAGCTTTAAAATTTTGAATTATAAAATCTTCCTCCCCGTCGGGGAATTGAACACCGGTCTCCCGCGTGACAGGTGGGGATACTCACCACTATACTAACGAGGAACTGACGGATATAAAATCCGTCAGAGCAAGAATCGAGCTGTGAACAGAATTGGACTGAGAGAGAAAGAGAGAGAGAGACGGGACAAACAGAGAAAGGGACAAATAGTGAGACAGAGAGACAGAGAGAGAAAGACAGAGAGCTATTCAGAGAGATAAAGAGAGAGACAATGATAGATACAGAGAGAGAGAGACAAAAAAGGAGGCTTATGACAAATGTGTAACAGAGACAGAAAGAGAGATTGAGAGAGACAAAGAGAGAGAATGAGAGGGAGACAGAGAGACCAGATAGTGTGACAGAGAGGGGTAGAGTCCGAATTCTCTTTCTCCTTGTTAGTCAATAGTGACACTTGAGAAAATGCAGATTCAGCAGATGCCAAAATAGCACTTTAAGAATTATAGTTAAATATGAGACAGAGAGAGAGAAAGAGAGAACGTGTCGGGGAATTGAATCCTCACCACTATACTATCAGGGACCTGGTAGAGGAAGTAGTTATGCAGTGTTTGAGACAAAGACTCGAAAACACACACACAGACATGTGTGTCTGCTCTCTATGTTTATGTGTAAGTCACATATTTAATAAGCTTTTCTGAGTGTCATGGATTCATAGAAACCTACAGCACAGAAGGAGGCCATTCGGCCCGTCGTGCCTGTGTTGTCTCTTTGAAAGAGCAGTGGTGCTCAGTCCCACCCCCCGCTTTTTGTCCGTAACCCTGTTAATCTCTTTCTCTCTGTCACTTTCGCCCTCCTCCGCGCCCCACACAAAAGGGAGAGGGAAACAGAGAGAGAGAGAGCTCTATACTAACGAGGAACTGGTGCAGGGAGTTGTTACACCATTCTTCATATGCCAGTAAATCTTTTAAAATTATTTTGGTAGGCTTTTTTTCTGTTTTACTTTTCCAAGAAGGTTTTTAAGGAGTTGCCCAAAGGTTTAAAATTTGTGATGTTGAAATCGCCCTCCCCATCGGGAAATTGAATCCCGGTCTCCACTGTGACAGGCGGGGATACTCACCACTATACTAATGAGGAACTGATATACTGGCTGCTGCTAGAATCGAGCTGTGAACAGAACTTGACAAATGAGAAAGACAGGGACAAAGAGAGACAGAGACAGACAGAGAGACAGTCAGAGAAAGACAGAGAGAGACACACAGAGAGAAACAGACAGAGACAGGGAGAGAAAACGACAGAGAGCCATACAGAGAGAGATAGAGAGAGAGACAGACAAAGAGAGAGACAGACACACAGACAGACACACAGACAGACAGAGACAGACGGAGAGAAACAGACAGAGAAAGACAGAGAGCCATACAGAGAGAGAGAGACAGAAAGAAACAGACAGATAGCCATACAGTGAGAGATAGACAAAGAGAGAGACAGACAGAGAGACAGACAGAGAGAGAGACAGAGGGAAACAGAGAGAGAGAGAAAAAGAGAGTGAGAGAATGAGAGGGACACAGATAGTGAGACAGAGAGAGGTGGGGACTGAAAGATGTAAAAACATTTCACGATCCCTTCTCTTTGTTAGTTGAGAGTGACAGAGAGAGTGAGGGAAAAATGCAGATTCAGCAGATGCCAAAATAGGACTTGAAGAATTACATATGAGATCTTTCTTTCCATATCTATAAACATCTCATAGTTTGTTGCAGAATCAACTGATGACAAATGAGTGTCACTGAGCAGGATGAAAGGAAATGGATCTTAAATTAAAGAGTTACCAGCAGTGGGGCTTGAAACCACGTGGATATAAACCCATATGGATTTTAAGTCCAATGCCTTAACCACTCGGCCATCCTGGTGCTGGCATTATTTGCGCGCTGGCTCTGAGAAAATCGGGCCTTGAAGCACCAACCTGCCACAGAGTTGAGCAGAGCAGAGAGACACACACAGACCGACACACACATAAACAAACAGACACAGAGAGACACACAGACCGACACAGAGAGGCACACAGACCGACACACACATAAACACACAGACACACAGACCAACACAGAGAGGCAGACACACAGACACAGAGAGAAACACAGACCGACACAGAGAGACACACACAGACCAACACAGAGAGACACACAGGTAGACACACACACATGGCGAGACACACAGACCGACACAGAGACACACAGACACAGACAGACACACAGACACAGAGAGGATTTACAAGGATGATACCAGAAATGCGAGGGTATATATATCAGGAAGGTATGGATCGCTGCCAAATTAGTTTATACCCTGATTTGTCTGATTATTGTTCTATTAGCGACCATATATTTCGTGCATACTTGCACAATGAAAAAGTGAAAAACTTCGAGGTGTTGGATTTAATTCCGCCCAACTCAGGATTAGTTCCCCAGGAATTTGGTTACATTAAAAAATAAGTAGTGCTGGAACCGTAGTCGGCAGGATTCGATCCTGTGCAGGGAAACCCCAACGGATTGCTAGCCCATCGCCTACAACCACTCGGCTGCAACTACTAGGTCTGTAAGACTTTAAATGTTGCTCAGATAAAATTGCAGTCATCCATCGCTCTGAAGCAAAACAGCATTCAGTCCCTGAACAGTCTTGTGTCATGAAATTTCAAGAGACAATCTCCTCTCGCATGTTTTTTACTCTTCTTTTATCACTGTAGCTTTTTAACATAAAGCTACACCAGGAAATATAAATACAGTTTGACATCTTAAAAATGCTTCCACTCCATCGCGGAATTGAAAGCCGACCTCGGGAGTTGCAGTTGCGGATAGTTCACTATATCTGACGAGGAACTGATGGATGGCGTTACTGTGCAGAATCGCAGAGCAAGAATGGCGCTCTGAACAGACCTGGGCTCATTCTCCAGCCCCAGAGGAAGGAGTGATCAACAACAGAATGACAGAGAGAGAGAGAAACGGAGGCGTATGACAAATGTGTAACAGAGAGAGACAGAAAGAGAGTGAGAGAATGAGAGGGAGACAGAGTGACAGATAGTGAGATTCTTGTCGTAGATTTCGTCAACTCTTGCAGATCAGTTGAAATGTCGAGCTGTCACAATCCATGGAACTTTAAGCCTTGTAATTGACGATTAAACCGACTGGGCGTTTGTTTAATTTTGAAATGCTGCCCAGTGAGAAACGTAATGGTTCACAGCTCCACACCAGGTGGGCACCAAGAATCTAGTCTCAAATCCAAAAGTGGATTTTTTCTGTTCTGAAGAGAATGATTTTAAGAAGCTTTATAAATGTTTAAAATTGGGGTTGATAAAAATTGCCCGCCCCATCGGCGAATTGAACCCCAGCCTTTCAAATAATAAGCAAGGACACTCACCATTATACTTAATGAGGAATTAACACGTGCAAAGTCGGTCAGAGCAAGAATCGAGCTGTGAACAAAACTGGACAAATGAGAAAGACAGAGAGAGAAAGAGAGAGAGAGAGACACAGGGACACACAGAGAGACAGTCAGAGAGAAACAGACAGAGACAGACAGAGAGAGACAGACAGAGTGACAGACAGAGAAACAGAGAGAGACAGACATAGACGGACAGAGAGGGACAGACAGAGACAGAGAGAGACAGACAGAGAGAGACAGACAGAGAGAAAAATGCAGATTCAGCTGATGCCAAAATAGGACTTGAAGAATTACATATGAGACCTTTCTTTCCATATCTATAAATATCTCATTGTTTGTTGGAGAATCAGCTGTTGACAAAGGAGTGTTGCTGAGCAGGATGAAAGGAAATGGATCTATAAATTAAAGAACTACCAGAAATGGGGTTTGAACCCACTGTGGGTATGAACCCATTGGATCTTAAGTCCAATGCCTTAACCACTCAGCCATCCTGGTGCTGGCATTGTTTGCAGACTGTCTCGAAGAGAATCGGGCCGTCAAGCTCCACCTTGCCACAGATTTGAGCAGAGAGAGACACACAGACACATTGACAGATAGACACACAGACACAGACCGACACACACATAAACATACAGACACAGACAGACACACAGACACAGAGAACGTACAGAGAAGATGTACAAGGATGATACCAGAAATGCGAGGGTATACATATCAGGAAAGGATGGACCCCTGCCAAATTAGTTTAAACCCTGATTTGTCTAATTGTTGTTCTATTTCCAACCGTATATTTCGTGCATACTTGCACCATGAAAAAGTGAAAAACTTCGAGGTGTTGGATTTAATTCCGCCCAACTCAGGATTAGTTCCCCAGGAATTTGATTACATTTTGAAATGAGAAACGCTGGAACCGTAGTCGGCAAGATTGGAACCTGTGCAGGAAAAGCCCAATGGCTTTCTAGTCGATGGTCTTAACCACTCAGCCATGACTACTGGGTTTGCTAGTTTTTAAATGTTGCTCAGATAAAATCGCAACCATCCATCGCTCTGGAGCAAAACAGCTCTCAGTCCCTGAACAGTCTCCGATCAAGAAAATTCTCAGAGACAATCTCCTCTCGCATTGTTTCACTCTTCTGTTTATCGCTGTAGCTTTTTAACATAAAGCTACACCAGGAAATAGAAATACAGTTTGACATCTTAAAAATGCTTCCACTCCATCGCGGAATTGAAAGCCGACCTCGGGAGTAGCAGTTGGGGATTGTTCACTATATCTGACGAGGAACTGATGGATGGCATTACTGTGCAGAATCGCAGAGCAAGAATGGCGCTGTGAACAGACCTGGGCTCATTCACCAGCCCCAGAGGGAGGAGTGATCAACAAGAGAAGGACAGAGAGAGAGAGAGAGAGAGAGAAACGGAGGCGTATGACAAATGTGTAACAGAGAGAGACAGAAAGAGAGTGAGAGAATGAGAGGTAGATAGAGAGACAGATACTGAGACAGAGGTGGAGACTGAAAAACATAAAAACATTTTACGATTACTTCTCTTTGTTAGTTGAGAGTGAGCGAAAATGTAGATTCAGCAGATGCCAAAATAGCACTCTAAGAATGACATATAAATTTGAAATCTTTCTTTCCGTATCTATAAAAATCTCGTTGTTTGTTTGATGGAGATTCTGCAGATGACAAACGAGTGTCACTGAGCAGGATGAAAGGAAATGGGTCTTAAATTAAAGTGTTACCTGAAGTGGAGTTTGAACCAACGTGGGTATAAACCCATCGGATCTAAAGTCCAACACTTTAAACACTCAGCCATTCTGGTGCTGTCTGAATACGTGTGGGTTGTCTCTGTCAGAATCGGGGCTTCAAGCCCCACCCTGCCACAGAGTTGAGCAGAGCAGAGAATTCCTCGGTGGCAGGACAGGTTAACAAAGCAGTTAATAAAGAAGATGCGATCCTGGGCATTATAAATAGAGGCACAGAGAACACAAACCAGGAAGTTTTGCCAAACCTAAATAAACGACTAGTTCGACCCCAGCTGGAGTATTGTGTCCAATTCTGGGGAACCACACTTCAGAAAGGAGGTGAAGGCTAAGGAAAGTATCCCCGCTTGTTACCCGAGTGACCGACAGACACACACAGACAGACACACATGTGCACAGACAGACACACACATCAAACACAGACACACACATAGAGTGACTTAGACATCGAGAGAGACAGACAGGTAGAGAGAAACACTGTCAGTAATTTTTGTTTTATTTCTGACCGTAAATTTCGTGAACACTTGCAGATCAATGAAAACGAGAAAAATCTCGAGGTGTTCAAAGTTGTGGGATTTAATATCGTCTAATTCAGGATTAGTTCTCCAGGAATTTGGTTACATTTTAAAAAGAAAAATACTGGAACCGTAGTCGGCAGGATTCGAACCTGCGCGGGGAAACCCCAATGGATTTCTAATCCATCGCCTTAACCACTCGGCCACGACTACTGGGTAGAGGATAAGTTAAATGTTGCTCAGATAAAATCGCAATCATCCATCGCTCTGGAGCAAAACAGCACTCAGTCCCTGAAAAGTCTCCGCTCAAGAACATTCTCAAAGAGACAATCTCCTCTCGCATTTATTTAATCTTCCATGTTCCTCCCTCGCTTTTTAACACGAACCAATTTAATTACTATTTCACATCTTAAAGACGCATTTCGCCCCATCGCAGAACCCCGCTCACCAGGCAGGGATACTCCACTAAACTGACCAAAGTCACTGCTGGGCGTTCTCTGCAGAGGCTCAGAGCAAGAATGGCGCTGTGGACAGACCTGGGCTCATTCACCAGACCCAGAGGGAGGAGTGAGCAAGGAGAGGGTATCAAAGAGCGAGAGAGACACGGGGAGAGGCAGAGAGAGACACAGAGAGAGAGAGAGAGAGAGAGAACCTGTCGGGGAATTGAATCCTCACCACTATACTATCAAGGACCTGGTAGAGGAAGTAGTTATGCAGTGATTGAGACAAAGACTCGAACACACACACAGACATGTGTGCCTGCTCTCTATGTTTATGTGTAAGTCACATATTTAATAAGCTTTTCTGAGTGTCATGGATTCATAGAAATTTACAGCACAGAAGGAGGCCATTCGGCCCGCCGTGCCTGTGCTGTCTCTGTGAAAGAGCAGTTGTGCTCAGTCCCAACCCCGCTGTTTGTCCGTAACCCTGTTAATCTCTTTCTCTCTGTCACTCTCTCCCTCCTCCGTGCCCCACACAAAAGGGAGAGGGAAACAGAGAGAGAGAGAGAGCTCTATACTAACGGGGAACTGGTGCAGGAAGTTGTTATACAGTTCTTCATATGGCAGTAAATCTTTTTAAATTATTTTAGTGATTTTTTTTCTGTCCTACTTTTCCAAGGAGGATTTTAAGGGGTTGCCCAAAGGTTTACAATTTGGAATGTTAAAAGCACCCTACTCGTCGGGGAACTGAGTCCGGTCTCCCACGTGACAGGCGGGGATACTCGCCGCTATAATAACGAGGAACTTACACGTACAGTTTGCCAGAGCAAGAATGGATCTGTGAGCAGAACTTGAAAAATGAGAAATGCAGAGAGAGATAAAGAGACAGGGACAAAGACAGAGACAATGCAATAAAAAGAAAATTCTACAACATCCAAATCCCAATCAAAATCTGGCTCAAAATATTTGACAGCATAATCCTGCCCATTGCACTGTGAGGTAGTGAAGTATGGGGCCCGCTAAATCACCAAAGCTACACTAAATGGGAAAAACACACAATAGAAGCCCTACATGCAGAATTCTGCCGAAGCATCCTTCGCACCCAAAGAAAAACGCCAACAAATGCATGCAGAGCCGAACTAGGCAGATACCCACTGATAATAAACATCCAAAAACGAGCACTAAACTTCCTAAATCACCTCAAATCTAGCTCCCCAGACACCCTTCATTTCAAAGCCTTTCAGACCCAAGAGCTAAACCCAGAAAAGAGTCCCCTGAGTCAGCTGCTACTGAAACTAAGTACTCAGCCGGACCCTGACCAGCCCCAGACCAACACAGCCGTCCAAACACCAATCCGAGTGAACCAAATCATTAAACAATGCAAAGAAACCTACCTGGAACATTGGAACAAAATAACCGAAAGCCAAAGCAGATTAGAATGTTACCGGGCCCTAAAAAGAGATTATAAACTGGCAGACTACCTCACGACCATCAGAGACACAAAACAGAGACAGACCCTCACCAGGTACAGACTAAGCGACCACCAACTGGAAATTGAAAAAGGCAGATACAAGAAATCCTGGCAGCCTAGAGAGAATAGAATATGCGATCAATGTCTGGCCGGCGAGGTTGAAACAGAAATGCATTTCCTCCTAAAATGCGAAAAATTCAACACATCAAGAAACATATTATTCAACAAGCTAAGCCAAACAACCCCAGATTTCAAGGAATTGGATGACCTGTCAAAATTGAGATTAGTCCTAGGAGAAGGAGACAGACCATACCTTGGGGCCAAATATGTAACAACATGTCACAACCTGAGGACTGTTTAAAATTAAGACTGTTTAAAATTAATATTGTTTAAAAGTAATATTGTATGTACCCAACAAATGTCAAATCGATTGACACCTACAGAATGTTGGAAAACTGTACCTTTTTGCTATGTAAGCTTTGGCAATATGGTTCTCTGCAAACTTTCATGCCAATAAAGCATTTGAATTGGAATTGGAATTGGACAGAGAGAGAGAGACAGACAGAGAGAGAGACAGAGAGAGAGAGAGAGACAGAGAGAGAAAGACAGAGAGAAACAGAGAGAGAGACAGGCAGAGGTAGAAACAGAGAGAGATAGACAGACAGAGAGAGAGACAGACAGAGAGAGAGAGACAGACAGAGAGACAGAGAGAGACAGACAGAGAGAGACACAGACAGAGAGGGAGACAGAGAGACAGACAGAGAGAGAAAGACAGAGAGAAACAGAGAGAGAGACAGGCAGAGGTAGAAACAGAGAGAGAGAGACAGAGAGAGAGAGAGTGACAGAGAGAGAGACAGAGAGAGAAAGACAGAGAGAGACAGACAGAGAGAGAAACACAGAGAGAGAAAGACAGAGAGAAACAGGCAGAGAGAGAGACAGACACAGAGAAACAGAGAAAGAGACAGAGATAGAAACAGACAGAGAGAGAGAGACAGAGAGAGAGACAGACAGAGAGAGAGAGACAGACAGAGGGAGAAAGACAGAGAGAGACAGACAGAGAGAGAAACACAGAGAGAGAAAGACAGAGAGAAACAGGCAGAGAGAGAGACAGACACAGAGAAACAGAGAAAGAGCCAGAGATAGAAACAGACAGAGAGAGAGAGACAGAGAG
>NC_140990.1:991711-1014211 GCF_052327205.1 Somniosus microcephalus | reverse complement strand
CAGCCGTGCAACAGGCGGCGATTGTGCACTGAATTGATGAGGAATTGACGAAAGTCACTGCTGGGCGTTCTCTGCAGAAACTCAGAGCAAGAATGGCGCTGTGAACAGACCTGGGCTCATTCACCAGCCCCAGAGGGAGGAGTGAGCAAGGAGAGGGAACCAAAGAGCGAAAGAGACACGGAGAGAGGCACACACAGAGAGACTGAGACGGAAACAGAGAGAGAGAGAGAGACTGGGGAACAGTGAATGAGACAGAGAGAGAGAGACTGGGGAACAGTGACTGAGACAGAGAGAGAGAATTGAATTGAATTGGAAACCAGAGAGAGAGAGCTCTATACTAACGACGAACTGGTGCAGGAAGTTGTTATGACAGTAAATCTTTTAAAATTATTTTCGTTGATGTTTTTTCTATTCTACTTTCCCAAGGAGGTTTTAAGGAGTTGGCCAAAGGTTTAAAATTTTGAATTATAAAATCTTTCTCCCCATCGGGGAATTGAACCACGGTCTCCCGCGTGACAGGCAGGGATACTCACCACTATACTAACGAGGAACTGATGGATATAAAATCTGTCAGAGCAAGAATCGAGCTGTGAACAGTACTGGGCTGAGAGCGAAAGAGAGAGAGAGACGGGACAAACAGAGAAAGGGAAAAATAGTGAGACCGAGAGACAGAGAGAGAAAGACAGAGAGATATTCAGAGAGATAAAGAGAAACTGTACCTTTTTGCTATGTAAGCTTTGGCAATATGGTTCTCTGTAAACTTTCATGCCAATAAAGCATTTTAATTGGAATTGGAATTGGAATTGGAGAGACAATGATAGATACAGAGAGAGAGAGACAAAAAAGGAGGCTTATGACAAATGTGTAATAGAGACAGAAAGAGAGAGTGAGAGAGACAAAGAGAGAGAATGAGAGGGAGACAGAGAGACCAGATAGTGTGACAGAGAGGGGTAGAGTCCGAATTCTCTTTCTCCTTGTTAGTCAATAGTGACATTTGAGAAAATGCAGATTCAGCAGATGCCAAAATAGCACTTTAAGAATTAGAGTTAAATATGAGACAGAGAGAACGTGTCGGGGAATTGAATCCTCACCACTATACTATCAGGGACCTGGTAGAGGAAGTAGTTATGCAGTGTTTGAGACAAAGACTCGAACACACACACACACAGACATGTGTGCCTGCTCTCTATGTTTATGTGTATGTCACATATTTAATACGCTTTTCTGAGTGTCATGGATTCATAGAAACTTACTGCACAGAAGGAGGCCATTCGGCCCGCCGTGCCTGTGCTGTCTCTTTGAAAGACCAGTCGGGCTCAGTCCCACCCCCCGCTTTTTGTCCGTAACCCTGTTAATCTCTTTCTCTCTGTCACTCCCTCCCTCCTCCGCGCCCCACACAAAAGGGAGAGGGAAACAGAGAGAGAGAGAGAGCTCTATACTAACGAGGAACTGGTGCAGGAAGTTGTTATACAGTTCTTCATGTGCCAGTAAATCTTTTAAAATTATTTTGGGAGGCTTTTTTTCTGTTTTACTTTTCCAAGAAGGTTTTTAAGGAGTTGCCCAAAGGTTTAAAATTTGTGATGTTGAAATCGCCCTCCCCATCGGGAAATTGAATCCCGATCTCCACTGTGATAGGCGGGGATACTCACCACTATACTAATGAGGAACTGATATAGTGGCTGCTGCGAGAATCGAGCTGTGAACAGAACTTGACAAATGAGAAAGACAGGGACAAAGAGAGACAGAGACAGACAGAGAGGCAGTCAGAGAAAGACAGAGAGAGACAGACATAGACAGAGAGAGAAAACGACAGAGAGCCATACAGAGAGAGATAGAGAGAGAGACAGACAAAGAGAGAGACAGACAGAGAGAAAGACACACAGACAGACAGAGACAGACAGACGGAGAGAAACAGACAGAGAAAGACAGAGAGCCATACAGACAGAGAGAGACAGAAAGAAACAGACAGATAGCCATACAGTGAGAGATAGACAAAGAGAGAGACAGACAGAGAGACAGACAGAGAGACAGACAGAGAGAAACAGAGAGAGAGAGAAAAAGAGAGTGAGAGAATGAGAGGGACACAGATAGTAAGACAGAGAGAGGTGGGGACCGAAAGATGTAAAAACATTTCACGATCCCTTCTCTTTGTTCGTTGAGAGTGACAGAGAGAGTGAGGGAAAAATGCAGATTCAGCAGATGCCAAAATAGGACTTGAAGAATTACATATGAGATCTTTCTTTCCATATCTATAAACATCTCATAGTTTGTTGGAGAATCAACTGATGACAAATGAGTGTCACTGAGCAGGATGAAAAGAAATGGATCTTAAATTAAAGAGTTACCAGTAGTGGGGCTTGAAACCACGTGGATATAAACCCATATGGATTTTAAGTCCAATGCCTTAACCACTCGGCCATGCTGGTGCTGGTATTATTCGCGCGCTGGCTCTGAGAGAATCGGGCCTTGAAGCACCAACCTGCCACAGAGTTGAGCAGAGCAGAGAGAGACACACAGACCGACACACACATAAACAAACAGACACAGAGAGACACACAGACCGACACAGAGAGACACACAGACCGACACACACATAAACACACAGACACACAGACCAACACAGAGAGACACACAGGCAGACACACAGACACAGAGAGAAACACAGACCGACACAGAGAGAAACACACAGACCAACACAGAGAGACACACAGGTAGACACACACACATGGCGAGACACACAGACCGACACAGAGACACACACAGAGACACACACAGACACAGACACACACAGAGACACAGAGAGGATTTACAAGGATGATACCAGAAATGCGAGGGAATATATATCAGGAAGGTATGGACCGCTGCCAAATTAGTTTATACCCTGATTTGTCTGATTATTGTTCTATTGGCGACCATATATTTCGTGCATACTTGCACAATGAAAAAGTGAAAAACTTCGAGGTGTTGGATTTAATTCCGCCCAACTCAGGATTAGTTCCCCAGGGATTTGGTTACATTAAAAAAGGAGTAGTGCTGGAACCGTAGTCGGCAGGAATCGAACCTGTGCAGGGAAACACCCAACGGATTTCTAGCCCATCGCCTTAACCACTCGGCCACGACTACTAGGTCTGTAAGACTTTAAATGTTGCTCAGATAAAATTGCAGTCATCCATCGCTCTGAAGCAAAACAGCACTCAGTCCCTGAACAGTCTCGTGTCATGAAATTTCAAGAGACAATCTCCTCTCGCATGTTTTTTACTATTCTGTTTATCACTGTAGCTTTTTAACATAAAGCTACACCAGGAAATATAAATACAGTTTGACATCTTAAAAATGCTTCCACTCCATCGCGGAATTGAAAGCCGACCTCGGGAGTTGCAGTTAGGGATATTTCACTATATCTGACGAGGAACTGATGGATGGCGTTACTGTGCAGAATCGCAGAGCAAGAATGGCGCTCTGAACAGACCTGGGCTCATTCTCCAGCCCCAGAGGAAGGAGTCATCAACAACAGAAGGACAGAGAGAGAGAGAGAAACGGAGGCGTATGACAAATGTGTAACAGAGAGAGACAGAAAGAGAGTGAGAGAATAAGAGGGAGACAGAGTGACAGATAGTGAGATTCTTGTCGTAGATTTCGTCAACTCTTGCAGATCAGTTGAAATGTCGAGCTGTTACAATCCATGGAACTTTAAGCCTTGTAATTGACGATTAAACCGACTGGGAGTTTGTTTAATTTTGAAATGCTGCCCAGTGAGAAACTTAATGGTTCACAGCTCTGCACCAGGCGGGCACCAAGAATCTAGTCTCAAATCCAAAAGTGGATTTTTTCTGTTCTGAAGAGAATGATTTTAAGAAGCTTTATAAATGTTTAAAATTGGGGTTGATAAAAATTGCCCGCCCCATCGGCGAATTGAACCCCAGCCTTTCAAATAATAAGCAAGGACACTCACCATTATACTAATGAGGAATTAACACGTGCAGAGTCAGTCAGAGCAAGAATCGAGCTGTGAACAAAACTGGACAAATGAGAACGACAGAGACAGAGAGAGAAACAGAGAGAGAGACACAGGGACACAGAGAGAGACAGTCAGAGAGAAACAGACAGAGAAACAGACAGAGAGTGAAAGACGGAGACAGGCAGAGAGAGACAGACAGAGTGACAGACAGAGAAACAGAGAGAGACGGACAGACAGAGACAGACAGAGAGAGACAGACAGAGAGAGACAGAGAGAAAAATGCAGATTCAGCAGATGCCAAAATAGGACTTGAAGAATTACATATGAGACCTTTCTTTCCATATCTATAAATATCTCATTGTTTGTTGGAGAATCAGCTGTTGACAAGGGAGTGTTGCTGAGCAGGATGAAAGGAAATGGATCTTAAATTAAAGAACTACCAGGAGTGGGGTTCGAACCCACTGTCGGTATAAAGCCATTGGAGCTTAAATCCAACGCCTTAACCACTCAGCCATCCTGCTGCTGGCATTGCTTTCAGACTGTCTCTAAGAGAATCGGGCCTTCAAGCTCCACCTTGCCACAGATTTGAGCAGAGAGAGACACACAGACACACATAGACAGACAGACACACAGACACAGACCGACACACACATAAACACACAGACACAGAGATGGTACAGAGAAGATGTACAAGGATGATACCAGAAATGCGAGGGCATACATATCAGGAAAGGATGGACCTCTGCCAAATTAGTTTAAACCCTGATTTGTCTGATTGTTGTTCAATTTCCAACCGTATATTTCGTGCATACTTGCACCATGAAAAAGTGAAAAGCTTCGAGGTGTTGGATTTAATTCCGCCCAACTCAGGATTAGTTCCCCAGGGATTTAATTACATTTTGAAATGAGAAACGCTGGAAGCGTAGTCGGCAAGATTGAAACCTGTGCGGGAAGAGCCCAATGGATTTGTAGTCCATCGCCTTAACCACTCAGCCATGACTACTGGGTTTGCTAGTTTTTAAATGTTGCTCAGATAAAATCGCAATCATCCATCGCTCTGGAGCAAAACAGCTCTCAGTCCCTGAACAGTCTCCGCTCAAGAAAATTCTCAGAGACAATCTCCCCTCGCATTGTTTCACTCTTCTGTTTATCGCTGTAGCTTTTTAACATAAAGCTACTCCAGGAAATATAAATACAGTTTGACATCTTAAAAATGCTTCCACTCCATCGCGGAATTGAAAGCCGACCTCGGGAGTAGCAGTTGGGGATTGTTCACTGTATCTGACGAGGAACTGATGGATGGCATTACTGTGCAGAATCGCAGAGCAAGAATGGCGCTGTGAACAGACCTGGGCTCATTCACCAGCCCCAGAGGAAGGAGTGATCAACAAGGGAAGGACAGAGAGAGAGAGAGAGAGAGAGAGAGAGAGAGAGAGAAACGGAGGCGTATGACAAATGTGTAACAGAGAGAGACAGAAAGAGAGTGAGAGACTGAGAGGGAGACAGAGTGACAGATAGTGAGACAGAGGTGGAGACTGAAAAATATAAAAACATTTTACGATTACTTCTCTTTGTTAGTTGAGAGTGAGCGACAATGCAGATTCAGCAGATGCCAAAATAGCACTCTAAGAATGACATATAAATATGAAATCTTTCTTTCCGTATCTATAAAAATCCCATTGTTTGTTTGATGGAGATTCTGCAGATGACAAACGAGTGTCACTGAGCAGGATGAAAGGAAATGGGTCTTAAATTAAAGAGTTACCTGGAGTGGGGTTTGAACCAACGTGGGTATAAACCCATCGGAACTATAAGTTCAACACTTTAACCACTCGGCCATTCTGGTGCTGTCTGAGTACGTGTGGACTGTCTCTGTGAGAATCGGGCCTTCAAGCCCCACCCTGCCACAGGGTTGAGCAGAGCAGAGATTTCCTCGGTGGCAGGACAGGTTAACAAAGCAGTTAATAAAGAAGATGCGATCCTGGGCATTATAAATAGAGGCACAGAGTACACAAACCAGGAAGTTTTGCCAAACCTAAATAAACGACTAGTTCGACCCCAGCTGGAGTATTGTGTCCAATTCTGGGGAACCACACTTCAGTAAAGGAGGTGAAGGCTGAGGAAAGTATCCCCGCTTGTTACCCGAGTGACTGGCAGACACACACAGACAGACACACATGTGCACAGACAGACACACACATCAAACACAGACACACACATAGAGTGACTTAGACATCGAGAGAGACAGACAGGTATAGAGAAATACTGTCGCTAATTTTTGTTTTATTTCTGACCGTAAATTTCGTGAACACTTGCAGATCAATGAAAACGCAAAAAATCTCGAGGTGTTCAAAGTTGTGGGATTTAATATCGTCTCATTCAGGATTCGTTTTCCAGGAATTTGGCTTTATTTTAAAAAGAAAAATGCTGGAAACGTAGTCAGCAGGATTCGAACCTGCGCGGGGAAACCCCAATGGATTTCTAGTCCATCGCCTTAACCACTCAGCCACAACTACTGGATTTGTGAGATTTTAAATGTTGCTCAGATAAAATCGCAATCATCCATCGCTCTGGAGCAAAACAGCACTTCGCCCCGAAACAGTCTGTGTTGAAGAAAGTTCTCAAAGAGACAATCCCCTCTCGCAATTTTTACTCTTCAATTTTTCACTGCAGCTTTTTTACTTGAAGCTGCACCAGGATACATCATTGCAGATTATAGAAATGCTTAATTCCCGACGGGGAATTGAAACCCCGTCTTCCAACGTAACAGGCGGGGATACTTCACTATATTCAACGAGGAACTGACGGAAGACACTCCTTTGCAGTCACTGCAGAATCGCAGAGCAAGAATGGCGCTGTGAACAGACCTGGGCTCATTCACCAGACCCAGAGGGAGGAGTGAGCAAGGAGAGGGGAACAAAGAGCGAGAGAGACACGGAGAGAGAGAGAGAGAGAGAGAGAGAGAGAGAGAGCGAGAGAGAGAAACAGAAACAGAGAGAGGCACAGAGTGAGACACACACAGACAGAAAGACTGAGACACAAAGATACACAAAGATAGGGAGGACAATGAGAGAGCCAGACAGAGAGAGCAAGACACAGATAGACAGAGAGAGAAAGACAGAGAGAAACAGAAAGACAGTGAGAGAGAGAGACAGACAGACAGAGAAAAACAAGTAGACAGAGAGACAAAAAAGGAGGCGTATGACAAATGTTTAACAGAGACAGAAAGAGAGTGAGAGAGAGAGACAGAGAGAGGTGGAGACTGAAGGATATAAAAACATTTTACGATTCCTTCTCTTTGTTAGTTGAGAGAGACAGAGAATGAGCGAAAGTGCAGATTCCGCAGATGCCAAAAGAGCACTTCAAGAATTACATATAAATATGAAATCTTTCTTTCCGTATCTATAAAAATCTCATTGTTTGTTTGATGGAGATTCAGCAGATGACAAACCAGTGTCACTGAGCAAAATGTAAGGAAATGGGTCTTAAATTAAAAAAGAACAAGGAGTGGGGTTCGAACCCAAGTGGGCATAAACCCATTGGATCTTAAGTCCAAGGTCTTAACAGCTCGACCATCCTGGGGCTGTTAATGGGCGTGGACTGTCTCTGTGAGAATCGGGCCTTCAAGCCCCACCCTGCCACAGAGTTGAGCAAAGCAGAGATTCCCTCGGTGGCAGGACAGGTTAACAAAGCAGTTAATAAAGCAGATGTGATCCTGGGGTTTATAAATGGAGGCACAGAGTACACAAGCCAGGAAGTTATGGGAAACATAAATAAAACACTAGTTCGGCCCCAGCTGGCGTATTGTGTCCAATTCTGGGGAACCACACTTTAGGAAGGAGGTGAAGGCTGAGGAAAGTATCCCCGCATGTTACCCGAGTGACCGGCAGACACACACAGACAGAAACAGAAAGGTACACAGACAGACACACACATCAACACAGACACACACACAGAGTGACTCAGACATCGAGAGAGACAGACAGACTGTCGCTAATTTGCCTGATTTTTGTTCTATTTCTGACCGTATATTTGGTGAATACTTGCAGATCAATGAAAACGAGAGAAATCTCGAGGTGTTGAAAGTTGTGGGATTTAATTCCGCCTAACTCAGGATTAGTTTTCCAGGGATTTACATTTTGAAATGAAATGGGATGAAAAATGCCAGAATCGTAGTCCGCAGGATTCGACCTGTGCAGGGAAAACCCAATGGATTTATTAGTCCATCGCCTTAACCACTCGGCCACAACTACTGGGTCTGTGAAAGTTTAAATGTTGCTCAGATAAAATCGCAATCATCCGTCGCTCTGGAGCAAAACAGCACTCAGTCCCTGAACAGTCTCCGCTGAAGAAAATTCCCAAAGAGACAATCTCCCCTCGCATTGTTTCACTCTTCCATGTTCCTCCCTCGCTTTTTAACATTAAGTTACGCCAAAAAATATAACAATTATTTTACACTGGAAAGACTAATTTCTCCCCATCACAGAATTGAACCTCTGCCAGCCGTGCAACAGGCGGCGATTGTGCACTGAATTGATGAGGAATTGACGAAAGTCACTGCTGTGTGTTCTCTGCAGAAGCTCAGAGCAAGAATGGCGCTGTGAACAGACCTGGGCTCATTCACCAGCCCCAGAGGGAGGAGTGAGCAAGGAGAGGGAACCAAAGAGCGAGAGAGACACGGAGAGAGGCACACAGAGAGAGACTGAGACGGAAACAGAGAGAGAGAGAGAGACTGGGGAACAGTGAATGAGACAGAGAGGAAACCAGAGAGAGAGAGCTCTATACTAACGACGAACTGGTGCAGGAAGTTGTTATGACAGTAAATCTTTTAAAATTATTTTAGTTGATGTTTTTTCTATTCCACTTTCCCAAGGAGGTTTTAAGGAGTTGGCCAAAGGTTTAAAATTTTGAATTATAAAATCTTCCTCCCCGTCAGGGAATTGAACCCCGGCCGCCCGCGTGACAAGCGGGGATACTCACCACTATACTAACGAGGACCTGACGGATGCACAATCTGTCAGAGCAAGAATCGAGCTGTGAACAGAATTGGACTGAGAGAGAAAGAGAGAGAGAGACGGGACAAACAGAGAAAGGGACAAATAGTGAGACAGAGAGAGAAAGACAGAGAGATATTCAGAGAGATAAAGAGAGAGACAATGATAGATACAGAGAGAGAGAGACAAAAATGGAGGCTTATGACAAATGTGTAACAGAGACAGAAAGAGAGAGTGAGAGAGACAAAGAGAGAGAATGAGAGGGAGACAGAGAGACCAGATAGTGTGACAGAGAGGGGTAGAGTCCGAATTCTCTTTCTCCTTGTTAGTCAATAGTGACACTTGAGAAAATGCAGATTCAGCAGATGCCAAAATAGCACTTTAAGAATTAGAGTTAAATATGAGACAGAGAGAGAGAGAACGTGTCGGGGAATTGAATCCTCACCACTATACTATCAGGGACCTGGGAGAGGAAGTAGTTATACAGTGCTTGAGGCAAAGACTCGAACACTCACACACACAGACATGTATGTCTGCTCTCTATGTTTATGTGTAAGTCACATATTTAATAAGCTTTTCTGAGTGCCATGGATTCATAGAAACCTACAGCACCGAAGGAGGCCATTCGGCCCGTCGTGCCTGTGCTGTCTCTTTCAAAGAGCAGTGGTGCTCAGTCCCACCCCCCGCTTTTTGTCCGTAACCCTGTTAATCTCTTTCTCTCTGTCACTCTCGCCCTCCTCCGCACCCCACACAAAAGGGAGAGGGAAACAGAGAGAGAGAGAGAGAGCTCTATACTAACGAGGAACTGATGCAGGAAGTTGTTATACAGTTCTTCATGTGCCAGTAAATCTTTTAAAATTATTTTGGTAGGATTTTTTTCTATTTTACTTTTCCAAGAAGGTTTTTAAGGAGTTGCCCAAAGGTTTAAATTTGTGATGTTGAAATCGCCCTCACCATCGGGAAATTGAATCCCGGTCTCCACTGTGACAGGCGGGGATACTCACCACTATACTAATGAGGAACTGATATACTGGCTGCTGCTAGAATCAAGCTGTGAACAGAACTTGACAAATGAGAAAGACAGGGACAAAGAGAGACAGAGACAGACAGAGAGACAGTCAGAGAAAGACAGAGAGAGACACACAGAGAGAAACAGACAGAGACAGAGAGAGAAAACGACAGAGAGCCATACAGAGAGAGATAGAGACAGACAAAGAGAGAGACAGAGACAGACAGAGAGACACACAGATAGACAGAGAGAGACACACAGAGAGAAACAGACAGAGACAGGGAGAGAAAACGACAGAGAGCCATACAGAGAGAGAGAGACAGAAAGAAACAGGCAGATAGCCATACAGTGAGAGATAGACAAAGAGAGAGACAGACAGAGAGACAGACAGAGAGAGAGACAGAGAGAAACAGAGAGAGAGAGAAAAAGAGAGTGAGAGAATGAGAGGGACACAGATAGTGAGACAGAGAGAGGTGGGGACTGAAAGATGTAAAAACATTTCACGATCCCTTCTCTTTGTTAGTTGAGAGTGACAGAGAGAGTGAGGGAAAAATGCAGATTCAGCAGATGCCAAAATAGGACTTGAAGAATTACATATGAGATCTTTCTTTCCATATCTATAAACATCTCATAGTTTGTTGGAGAATCAACTGATGACAAATGAGTGTCACTGAGCAGGATGAAAGGAGATGGATCTTAAATTAAAGAGTTACCAGTAGTGGGGCTTGAAACCACGTGGATATAAACCCATATGGATTGTAAGTCCAATGCCTTAACCACTCGGCCATCCTGGTGCTGGCATTATTCGCGCACTGGCTCTGAGAGAATCGGTCCTTGAAGCACCAACCTGCCACAGAGTTGAGCAGAGCGAGGCACACAGACCGACACACACATCAACAAACAGACACAGAGAGACACACAGACCGACACAGAGAGGCACACAGACCGACACACACATAAACACACAGACACACAGACCAACACAGAGAGACACACAGGCAGACACACAGACACAGAGAGAAACACAGACCGACACAGAGAGACACACACAGACCAACACAGAGAGACACACAGGTAGACACACACACATGGCGAGACACACAGACCGACACAGAGACACACAGACACAGAGAGGATTTACAAGGATGGTACCAGAAATGCGAGGGTATATATATCAGGAAGGTATGGACCGCTGCCAAATTAGTTTATACCCTGATTTGTCTGATTATTGTTCTATTAGCGACCATATATTTCGTGCATACTTGCACAATGAAAAAGTGAAAAACTTCGAGGTGTTGGATTTAATTCCGCCCAACTCAGGATTAGTTCCCCTGGGATTTGGTTACATTAAAAAATGAGCAGTGCTGGAACCGTAGTCGGCAGGAATCGAACCTGCGCAGGGAAACACCCAACGGATATCTAGCCCATCGCCTTAACCACTCGGCCACGACTACTAGGTCTGTAAGACTTTAAATGTTGCTCAGATAAAATTGCAGTCATCCATCGCTCTGAAGCAAAACAGCACTCAGTCCCTGAACAGTCTTGTGTCATGAAATTTCAAGAGACAATCTCCTCTCGCATGTTTTTTACTCTCCTGTTTATCACTGTAGCTTTTTAACATAAAGCTACACCAGGAAATAGAAATACAGTTTGACATCTTAAAAATGCTTCCACTCCATCGTGGAATTGAAAGCCGACCTCGGGAGTTGCAGTTAGGGATAGTTCACGATATCTGATGAGGAACTGATGGATGGCGTTACTGTGCAGAATCGCAGAGCAAGAATGGCGCTCTGAACAGACCTGGGCTCATTCTCCAGCCCCAGAGGAAGGAGTGATCAACGAGAGAAGGACAGAGAGAGAGAGAGAGAGAGAGAGAGAAACGGAGGCGTATGACAAATGTGTAACAGAGAGAGACAGAAAAAGAGTGAGAGAATGAGAGGGAGACAGAGTGACAGATAGTGAGATTCTTGTCGTAGATTTCGTCAACTCTTGCAGATCAGTTGAAATGTCGAGCTGTTACAATCCATGGAACTTTAACCCTTGTAATTGACGATTAAACCGACTGGGAGTTTGTTTAATTTTGAAATGCTGCCCAGTGAGAAACGTAATGGTTCACATCTCTACACCAGGTGGGCACCAAGAATCTAGTCTCAAATCCAAAAGTGGATTTTTTCTGTTCTGTAGAGAATGATTTTAAGAAGCTTTATAAATGTTTAAAATTGGGGTTGATAAAAATTGCCCGCCCCATCGGCGAATTGAACCCCGGCCTTCCAAATAATAAGCAAGGACACACACCATTATACTAATGAGGAATTAACACGGGCAAAGTCGGTCAGAGCAAGAATCGAGCTGTGAACAAAACTGGACAAATGAGAAAGACAGAGACAGAGCGAGAAACAGAGAGAGAGACACAGGGACACACAGAGAGACAGTCAGAGAGAAACAGACAGAGAAACAGACAGAGAGTGAAAGACAGAGACAGACAGAGAGAGACAGACAGAGTGACAGGCAGAGAAACAGAGAGAGACAGACAGAGACAGACAGAGAGAGACAGAGAGAAAAATGCAGATTCGGCAGATGCCAAAATAGGACTTGAAGAATTACATATGAGATCTTTCTTTCCATATCTATAAACATCTCATTGTTTGTTGGAGAATCAGCTGTTGACAAGCGAGTGTCACTGAGCAGGATGAAAGGAAATGGATCTTAAATTAAAATGTTACCAGGAGTGGGGTTCGAACCCACGTGGGCATAAACCCATTGGATTTTAAGTCCAACGCCTTAACCACTCGGCCATCCTGGTGCTGGTGCGGTTGACAGACTGCTTCTAAGAGAATCGGGCCTTCAAGCTCCACCTTGCCACATAATTGAGCAGAGAGAGACACACAGACAGACACAGAGAGAGAGAGACACAGAGACAGAGAGACACACAGACGGTACAGAGAAGATTTACAAGGATGATACCAGAAATCCGAGGGTATACATATCAGGAAAGGATGGACCCCTGCCAAATTAGTTTAAACCCTGATTTGTCTGATTGTTGTTCTATTTCCGACCGTATATTTCTTGAATATTTGCACCATGAAAAAGTGAAAAACTTCGAGGTGTTGGATTTAATTCCGCCCAACTCAGGATTAGTTCCCCAGGGATTTAATTATATTTTGAAAAGAAAAATGCTGGAACCGTAGTCAGCAGGATTCGAACCTACGCGGGGAGACCCCAATGGATTTCTAGCTAATCGCCTTAACCACTCGGCCACGCCTACTGGGTCTGTAAGCCTTTAAATGTTGCTCAGATAAAACCGCAATCATCCATCGCTCTGGAGCAAAACAGCACTCAGTCCCTGAACAGTCTCCGCTCAAGAAAATTCTCAAAGAGACAATCTCCTCTCACATGTTTTTTACTCTCCTGTTTCTCACTGTAGCTTTTTAACATAAAGCTACACCAGGAAATAGAAATACAGTTTGACATCTTAAAAATGCTTCCACTCCATCGTGGAATTGAAAGCCGACTCGGGAGTAGCAGTTGGGGATTGTTCACAATATCTGATGAGGAACTGATGGATGGCGTTACTGTGCAGAATCGCAGAGCAAGAATGGCGCTGTGAACAGACCTGGGCTCATTCACCAGCCCCAGAGGAAGGAGTGATCAACAAGGAGAATGAAAGAGAGAGAGAGAAATGGAGGCCTATGACAAATGTGTAACAGAGAGAGACAGAAAGTGAGTGAGAGAATGAGAGGGAGACAGAGAGACGGATAGTGAGACAGAGGTGGAGACTGAAAAATATAAAAACATTTTACGATTACTTCTCTTTGTTAGTTGAGACTGAGCGACAATGCAGATTCAGCAGATGCCAAAATAGCACTCTAAGAATGACATAAAAATATGAAATCTTTCTTTCCGTATCTATAAAAATCTCATTGTTTGTTTGATGGAGATTCTGCAGATGACAAACGAGTGTCACTGAACAGGATGAAAGGAAATGGGTCTTAAATTAAAAAGTTACCTGGAGTGGGGTTTGAACCAACGTGGGTATAAACCCATCGGATCTTTAGTCCAACACCTTAACCACTCAGCCATTCTGGTGCTGTTTGAGCACGTGTGGATTGTCTCTGTGAGAATCGGGGCTTCAAGCCCCACCCTGCCACAGAGTTGAGCAGAGCAGAGATTTCCTCGGTGGCAGGACAGGTTAACAAAGCAGTTAATGAAGAAGATGTGATCCTGGGCATTTTAAATAGAGGCACAGAGAACACAAACCAGGAAGTGTTGCCAAACCTAAATAAACGACTAGTTCGACCCAAGCTGGATTATTGTGTCCAATTCTGGGGAACCACACTTCAGAAAGGAGGTGAAGGCTGAGGAAAGTATCCCCGCTTGTTACCCGATTGATCGGCAGACACACACACATAGAGTGACTTAGACATCGAGAGAGACAGACAGGTAGAGAGAAACACTGTCGCTAATTTTTGTTTTATTTCTGAACGTAAATTTCGTGAACACTTGCAGATCAATGAAAACGAGAAAAATGTCGAGGTGTTCAAAGTTGTGGGATTCAATATCGTCTCATTCAGGATTAGTTCTCCAGGAATTTGGTTATATTTTAAAAAGAAAAATGCTGGAACCGTAGTCAGCAGGATTCGAACCTTCGCGGGGAGACCCACAATGGATTTCTAGTCCATCGCCTTAACCACTCGGCCACAACTACTGGGTTTGTGCGATTGTAAATGTTGCTCAGGTAAAATCGCAATCATCCATCGCTCTGGAGCAAAACAGCACTGCGCCCCGAAACAGTCTATGTTGAAGAAAGTTCTCCAAAGAGACAATCCCCTCTCGCAATTTTTACTCTTCAATTTTTCACTGCAGCTTTTCTACTTGAAGCTGCACCAGGATACATCATTGCAGATTTGAAGAAATGCTTAATTCCCGACGGGGAATTGAAACCCCGTCTTCCAACGTAACAGGCGGGGATACTTCACTATATTTAACGAGGAACTGACGGAAGACACTCCTTTGCAGTCACTGCAGAAGCGCAGAGCAAGAATGGCGCTGTGAACAGACCTGGGCTCATTCACCAAACCCAGAGGGAGGAGTGAGCAAGGAGAGGGAAACAAAGAGCGAGAGAGAGACAGAAACAGAGAGAGGCACAGAGTGAGACACACACAGACAGAAAGACTGAGACACAAAGATAGAGAGGACAATGAGAGAGCCAGACAGAGAGAGCAAGACACAGATAGACAGAGAGAGAAAGACAGAGAGAAACAGAAAGACAGTGAGAGAGGGAGACAGACAGAGAAAAACAAGTCGACAGAGAGACAAAAGAGGAGGCGTATGACAAATGTGTAACAGAGAGAGACAGAAAGAGAGTGAGGGGTGGAGACTGAAGGATATAAAAACATTTTACGATTCCTTCTCTTTGTTAGTTGGGAGAGACAGAGCGAAAGTGCAGATTCCGCAGATGCCGAAAGACCACTTCAAGAATTACATATAAATATGAAATCTTTCTTTCCGTATCTATAAAAATCTCATTGTTTGTTTGATGGAGATTCAGCAGATGACAAACGAGTGTCACTGAGCAAAATGTAAGGAAATGGGTCTTAAATTAAAAAAGAACCAGGAGTGGGGTTCGACCCCAAGTGGGCATAAACCCATTGGATCTTAAGTCCAAGGTCTTAACAACTCGACCATCCTGGGGCTGTTAATGGGCGTGGACTGTCTCTGTGAGAATCAGGTCTTCAAGCCCCACCCTGCCACAGAGTTGAGCAGAGCAGAGATTACCTCGGTGGCAGGACAGGTTAACAAAGCAGTTAATAAAGCAGATGTGATCCTGGGGCTTATAAATGGAGGCACAGAGTACACAAGCCAGGAAGTTATGGGAAACATAAATAAAACACTAGTTCGGCCCCAGCTGGCGTATTGTGTCCAATTCTGGGGAACCGCACTTTAGGAAGGAGGTGAAGGCTGAGGAAAGTATCCCCGCATGTTACCCGAGTGACCGGCAGACACACACAGACAGAAACAGATAGCCACACATGTACACAGACAGACACACACATAGAGTGACTCAGACATCGAGAGAGACAGACAGAGAGAAACACTGTCGCTAATTTGCCTGATTTTTGTTCTATTTCTGACCGTATATTTGGTGAATACTTGCAGATCAATGAAAACGAGAGAAATCTCGAGGTGTTGAAAGTTGTGGGATTTAATTCCGCCTAAACTCAGGATGAGTTTTCCAGGGATTTACATTTTGAAATGAAATGGGATGAAAAATGTCGGATTTGTAGTCCGCAGGATTCGACCTGCGCAGGGCAAAACCCAATGGATTTACTAGTCCATCGCCTTAACCACTCGGCCACAACTACTGGGTCTGTGAGATTTTAAATGTTGCTCAGATAAAATCGCAATCATCCATCGCTCTGGAGCAAAACAGCACTCAGTCCCTGAACAGTCTCCGCTCAAGAAAATTCCCAAAGAGACAATCTCCCCTCGCATTGTTTCACTCTTCCATGTTCCTCCCTCGCTTTTTAACATTAAGTTACGCCAAGAAATATAACAGTTATTTTACACTGGAAAGACTAATTTCTCCCCATCACAGAATTGAACCTCTGTCAGCCGTGCAACAGGCGGCGATTGTGCACTGAATTGATGAGGAATTGACGAAAGTCACTGCTGGGCGTTCTCTGCAGAAGCTCAGAGCAAGAATGGCGCTGTGAACAGACCTGGGCTCATTCACCAGCCCCAGAGGGAGGAGTGAGCAAGGAGAGGGAACCAAAGAGCGAGAGAGACACGGAGAGAGGCAGAGAGAGACTGAGACAGAGACTGGGGAACAGTGAATGAGACAGAGAGACTGGGGAACAGTGAATGAGACAGAGAGGAAACCAGAGAGAGAGAGCTCTATACTAACGACGAACTGGTGCAGGAAGTTGTTATGACAGTAAATCTTTTAAAATTATTTTAGTTGATGTTTTTTCTATTCTACTTTCCCAAGGAGGTTTGAAGGAGTTGGCCAAAGGTTTAAAATTTTGAATTATAAAAGCTTCCTCCCCGTCGGGGAATTGAACCCCGGTCTCCCGCGTGACAGGCGGGGATACTCACCACTATACTAACGAGGAACTGACGGATATAAAATCTGTCAGAGCAAGAATCGAGCTGTGAACAGAATTGGACTGAGAGAGAAAGAGAGAGAGAGACGGGACAAACAGAGAAAGGGACAAATAGTGAGACAGAGAGAGAAAGACAGAGAGATATTCAGAGAGATAAAGAGAGAGACAATGATAGATACAGAGAGAGAGAGACAAAAAAGGAGGCTTATGACAAATGTGTAACAGAGACAGAAAGAGAGAGTGAGAGAGACAAAGAGAGCGAATGAGAGGGAGACAGAGAGACCAGATAGTGTGACAGAGAGGGGTAGAGTCCGAATTCTCTTTCTCCTTGTTAGTCAATAGTGACACTTGAGAAAATGCAGATTCAGCAGATGCCAAAATAGCACTTTAAGAATTAGAGTTAAATATGAGACAGAGAGAGAGAGAACGTGTCGGGGAATTGAATCCTCACCACTATACTATCAGGGACCTGGTAGAGGAAGTAGTTATACAGTGCTTGAGGCAAAGACTCGAACACACACACACACAGACATGTGTGTCTGCTCTCTATGTTTATGTGTAAGTCACATATTTAATAAGCTTTTCTGAGTTTCATGGATTCATAGACACTTACAGCACAGAAGGAGGCCATTCGGCCCGCCGTGCCTGTGCTGTCTCTGTGAAAGAGAAGTCGTGTTCAGTCACACCCCCCGCTTTATGTCCGTAACCCTGTTAATCTCTTTCTCTCTGTCACTCTCGCCCTCCTCCGCGCCCCACATGGAGGAGAGGGAAACAGAGAGAGAGAGAGAGCTCTATACTAACGAGGAACTGGTGCAGGAAGTTGTTATACAGTTCTTCATGTGCCAGTAAATCTTTTAAAATTATTTTGGTCGGCTTTTTTTCTGTTTTACTTTTCCAAGAAGGTTTTTAAGGAGTTGCCCAAAGGTTTAAAATTTGTGATGTTGAAATCGCCCTCCCCATCGGGAAATTGAATCCCGGTCTCCACTGTGACAGGCGGGGATACTCACCACTATACTAATGAGGAACTGATATACTGGCTGCTGCTAGAATCGAGCTGTGAACAGAACTTGACAAATGAGAAAGACAGGGACAAAGAGAGACAGAGACAGACAGAGAGACAGTCAGAGAAAGACAGAGAGAGACACACAGAGAGAAACAGACAGAGACAGGGAGAGAAAACGACAGAGAGCCATACAGAGAGAGAGAGACAGAGAGAAACAGACAGATAGCCATACAGTGAGAGATAGACAAAGAGAGAGACAGACAGAGAGACAGACAGAGAGAGAGACAGAGAGAGAGAGAAAAAGAGAGTGAGAGAATGAGAGGGACACAGATAGTGAGACAGAGAGAGGTGGGGACTGAAAGATGTAAAAACATTTCACGATCCCTTCTCTTTGTTAGTTGAGAGTGACAGAGAGAGTGAGGGAAAAATGCAGATTCAGCAGATGAAAAATAGGACTTGAAGAATTACATATGAAACCTTTCCGCATCTATAAAAAGCTCATTGTTTGTTTGATGGAGGTTCAGCAGATGACAAAGAGTGTCACTGAGCAGGATAAAAGGAAATGTGTCTTAAATTAAAGAGTTACCAGGAGTGAGGTTCGAACCCACGCGGGTATAAACCCATTGGATCTTAAGTCCAACGCCTTAACCACTCGGCCATCCTGGTGCTGTTAGTTCCTGTGTGCTGTTTCTGTGAGAATCAGGGCTTGAAGCGCCACCCTGCCACAGAGTTGAGCAGAGCAGAGATTCCCTCGGTGGCAGGACAGGTTAACAAAGCAGTTAATAAAGCAGATGTGATCCTGGGGTTTATAAATGGAGGCACAGAGTACACAAGCCAGGAAGTTATGGTAAACCTAAATAAAACACTAGTTCGGCCCCAGCTGGAGTATTGTGTCCAATTCTGGGGAACCACACTTTAGGAAGGAGATGAAGGCTGAGGAAAGTATCCCCGCTTGTTACCCGAGTGACCGGCAGACACACACAGACAGAAACAGAAAGCCACAGACAGACACATAGAGTGACTCAGACATCGAGAGAGACAGACAGGTAGAGAGAAACACTGTCGCTAATTTGTCTGATTTTTGTTCTATTTCTGACCGTATATTTGGTGAATACTTGCAGATCAATGAAAACGAGAAAAGTCTCGAGGTGTTGAAAGTTGTGGGATTTAAAACCGCCGAACTGAGGATCAGTTCTCCAGAGATTTGTTTACATTTTGAAATGAAATGGGATGAAAAATGCTGGAACCGTAGCCGGCAGGATTCGAACCTACGCGGGGAAACCCCAATGGCTTTCTACTCCATCGCCTTAACCACTCGGCCACGACTACTGGGTCTGTGAAGTGTTAAATGTTGCTCAGATAAAATCGCAATCATCCATCGCTCTGGAGCAAAACAGCACTCAGTCCCTGAACAGTCTCCGCTCAAGAAAATTCCCAAAGAGACAATCTCCCCTCGCATTGTTTCACTCTTCCATGTTCCTCCCTCGCTTTTTAACATTAAGTTACGCCAAGAAATATAACAATTATTTTACACTGGAAAGTCTAATTTCTCCCCATCACAGAATTGAACCTCTGTCAGCCGTGCAACAGGCGGCGATTGTGCACTGAATTGATGAGGAATTGACGAAAGTCACTGCTGGGCGTTCTCTGCAGAAACTCAGAGCAAGAATGGTGCTGTGAACAGACCTGGGCTCATTCACCAGCCCCAGAGGGAGGAGTGAGCAAGGAGAGGGAACCAAAGAGCGAAAGAGACACGGAGAGAGGCACACAGAGAGAGACTGAGACGGAAACAGAGAGAGAGACTGGGGAACAGTGAATGAGACAGAGAGACTGGGGAACAGTGAATGAGACAGAGAGGAAACCAGAGAGAGCTCTATACTAACGACGAACTGGTGCAGGAAGTTGTTATGACAGTAAATCTTTTTAAATTATTTTAGTTGATGTTTTTTCTATTCTACTTTCCCAAGGAGGTTTTAAGGAGTTGGCCAAAAGTTTAAAATTTTGAATTATAAAATCTTCCTCCTCGTCGGGGAATTGAACCCCGGTCTCCCGCGTGACAGGCGGGGATACTCACCACTATACTAACGAGGAACTGACGGATATAAAATCTGTCAGAGCAAGAATCGAGCTGTGAACAGAATTGGACTGAGAGAGAAAGAGAGAGACGGGACAAACAGAGAAAGGGACAAATAGTGAAACCGAGAGACAGAGAGAGAAAGACAGAGAGATATTCAGAGAGATAAAGAGAGAGACAGTGATAGATACAGAGAGAGAGGCTTATGACAAATGTGTAACAGAGACAGAAAGAGAGAGTGAGAGAGACAAAGAGAGAGAATGAGAGGGAGACAGAGAGACCAGATAGTGTGACAGAGAGGGGTTGAGTCCGAATTCTCTTTCTCCTTGTTAGTCAATAGTGACACTTGAGAAAATGCAGATTCAGCAGATGCCAAAATAGCACTTTAAGAATTAGAGTTAAATATGAGACAGAGAGAGAGAGAGAGACAGAGAGAACGTGTCGGGGAATTGAATCCTCACCACTATACTATCAGGGACCTGGGAGAGGAAGTAGTTATACAGTGTTTGAGGCAAAGACTCGAACACACACAGATATGTGTGTCTGCTCTCTATGTTTATGTGTAAGTCACATATTTAATAAGCTTTTCTGAGTTTCATGGATTCATAGACACTTACAGCACAGAAGGAGGCCATTCGGCCCGCCGTGCCTGTGCTGTCTCTGTGAAAGAGCAGTAGTGCTCAGTCCCACCCCCCGCTTTTTGTCCGTAACCCTGTTAATCTCTTTCTCTCTGTCACTCTCTCCCTCCTCCGCGCCCCACACAACAGGGAGAGGGGAACAGAGAGAGAGAGAGCTCTATACTAACGAGGAACTGGTGCAGGAAGTTGTTATACAGTTCTTCATGTGCCAGTAAATCTTTTAAAATTATTTTGGTAGGCTTTTTTTCGGTTTTACTTTTCCAAGAAGGTTTTTAAGGAGTTGCCCAAAGGTTTAAAATTTGTGATGTTGAAATCGCCCTCCCCATCGGGAAATTGAATCCCGGCCTCCACTGTGACAGGCGGGGATACTCACCACTATACTAATGAGGAACTGATATACTGGCTGCTGCTAGAATCGAGCTGTGAACAGAACTTGACAAATGAGAAAGACAGGGACAAAGAGAGACAGACAGAGAGAGAGACAGTCAGAGAAAGACAGAGAGAGACACACAGAGAGAAACAGACAGAGAGAGAAAACGACAGAGAGCCATACAGAGAGAGATAGAGAGAGAGACAGACAAAGAGAGAGACAGACAGAGAGACAGACACACAGACAGACAGAGACAGACAGACGGAGAGAAACAGACAGAGAAAGACAGAGAGCCATACAGAGAGAGAGAGACAGAAAGAAACAGACAGATAGCCATACAGTGAGAGATAGACTAAGAGAGAGACAGACAGAGAGACAGACAGAGAGAGAGACAGAGGGAAACAGAGAGAGAGAGAAAAAGAGAGTGAGAGAATGAGAGGGACACAGATAGTGAGACAGAGAGAGGTGGGGACTGAAAGATGTAAAAACATTTCACGATCCCTTCTCTTTGTTAGTTGAGAGTGACAGAGAGAGTGAGGGAAAAATGCAGATTCAGCAGATGCCAAAATAGGACTTGAAGAATTACATATGAGATCTTTCTTTCCATATCTATAAACATCTCATAGTTTGTTGGAGAATCAACTGATGACAAATGAGTGTCACTGAGCAGGATGAAAGGAAATGGATCGTAAATTAAAGAGTTACCAGTAGTGGGGCTTGAAACCACGTGGATATAAACCCATATGGATTTTAAGTCCAATGCCTTAACCACTTGGCCATCCTGGTGCTGGTATTATTCGTGCGCTGGCTCTGAGAGAATCGGGCCTTGAAGCACCAACCTGCCACAGAGTTGAGCAGAGCAGAGAGAGACACACAGACCGACACACACATAAACAAACAGACACAGAGAGACACACAAACCGACACAGAGAGGCACACAGACCGACACACACATAAACACACAGACACACAGACCAACACAGAGAGGCAGACACACAGACACAGAGAGAAACACAGACCGACACAGAGAGACACACACAGACCAACACAGAGAGACACACAGGTAGACACACACACATGGCGAGACACACAGACCGACACAGAGACACACACAGAGACACACAGACACAGAGAGACACACAGACACAGAGAGGATTTACAAGGATGATACCAGAAATGCGAGGGTATATATATCAGGAAGGTATGGACCGCTGCCAAATTAGTTTATACCCTGATTTGTCTGATTATTGTTCTATTAGCGACCGTATATTTCGTGCATACTTGCACAATGAAAAAGTGAAAAACTTCGAGGTGTTGGATTTAATTCCGCCCAACTCAGGATTAGTTCCTC
>NC_140990.1:784211-981711 GCF_052327205.1 Somniosus microcephalus | reverse complement strand
CTCTGTCTCCCCGCTCAGGTTCCCAACCCCCTGCCATTTTAATGTAAACCCTCCCCCAGAGCACTAGCAAACACTCCCCCTAGGACATCGGTCCCGGTCCTGCCCAGGTGCAAACCGTCTGGTTTGAACTGGTCCCACCTCCCCCAGAACCGGTTCCAATGTTCCAGGAATTTGAATCCCTCCCCCTCGCACCATTCCTCTAGCCACGTATCCATCTGAAATATCCTTCTATTTCTACTCTGACTAGCATGTGGCACTGGTAGCAATACTGAGATTACTACCTTCGAGGTCCTATTTTTTAATTTACCTCCTAACTCCCTATATTCAGCTTTTAGGACCTCATCCCAGTTTTTACCTATATCGTTGGTACCTATATGCACCACGATGACTGGCTGTTCACCCTCCCCTTCCAAAATGTTCTGCAGCTGCTCTGAGACATCCTTGGCCCTTGTGCCAGGGAGGCAACACACCATCCTGGAGTCTCATTTGCAGCCACAGAAACGCCTATCTATTCCCCTTACAATAGAATCCTCTATTACTATAGCTCTACCCTTCTTGTGCCTCCCGTCCTGTGCAGCAGAGCCACCCCTGGTGCCAGGAAGTTGGCTGCTGCTGCCTTCCCCTGGTAAGCCATCCCCCTAATCAGTATCCAAAATGGTATATCTGTTTGAGAGGGTGGATGGCCACAGGGGACTCCTGCACTACCTGCCTGCACCTACTACTCTGCCTGTTGGTCACCCATTCCCCTCCTGCCTGTCCAACCTTTGCCTGTGGTGTGACCAACTGCTTAAACATGATATCCACGACGTCCTCAGCATCGCGAATCATCCAGTATGTATCCAATTGCAGCTCTGGCGCCGCAATGCGGTCTGCCAATAGCTGCAGCTGGACACACTTCCTGCGCACATAGTTGTCAGGGACACAGGAAGTGTCCCTGAGTTCTCACATAGCGCAGGAGGAGCATACCACGGCGCCGAGCTGTACTGCAATGACGTACCCTTTAATTAATTCAAATTAAATTAAATCAAATCAATCCCACCAATTACACTACAGTTAAATGGTATATTTAATGCCCTGGTTTACAAACCGTCCCCGCTACACCACAGAGAGCTCAGCAAGTATAAACCACAGAGTTAAAGTTTAAAAAAGAAATACTCACCAATCAACCTGCTTTCTGGTGATGTCACACTTCGATTACTTTTTACTTCTCTCCCTCTCTCTGAGATTGGAGATTGATAAACCTACCTGGTCTCTGCCGCCTCTTTATAGCCTCGCTGCTCCACTGAGATTCCCACTGCTGCCGCTCTGAGGCCTACCTGGTCTCTGCCACTCTTAATAACCTCGCCGCTCCACCGAGATTCACGCCGCCGCCGCTGCCACTCTGAGGCCTACCTGGTCTCTGCCGCCTCTTTATACGCTCGCCACTCCGCCAAGATTCCTGCCACCGCTGCCACTTTCAGACAGACTAGATGCAGGAAGGATGTTCCCGATGGCGGGTGAGACCAGAACCAGGGGTCACAGTCTAAGGATATGGGGTAAGCCATTTAGGACAGGGATGAGGAGGAATTTCTTCACCCAGAGAGTGGGGAACCTGTGGAATTCTCTACCACAGAAGGCAGTAGAGGCCAATTCATTAAATATATTCAAGAAGGAGTTAGATATATTTCTTAAGGCTAAAGGGATCAAGGGATATGGAGAGAAGGGAGGGACAGGATACTGAATTTGGATGATCAGCCATGATCTCATTAAATGGCAGAGCAAGCTCGAGGGGCCGAATGGCCCACTCCTGCTCCTATCTTCTATGTTTCTTGGAGAACACATTGATCCTGAACAATGAAAGCTTTGACTCATGATTAACTCTGAAAACGACATTGACATTGAACTGTGAGGCCTTGAATCATGATTAGATTCGACGGGAAAAATTAACATCTGGACAATGCTCTGAGTTTACCTGAAACAATGGGGGTCACGATGGACTTCCTGGCTTCAATGGAAGAGACACAAGTCAATCCGCCAGCCGCCCATCAATAGTAATAGAAATTACATTGAATCTGCGTTACATAAAGCGGGAGAGGAAATAAGCAGTTATCTTCGATCTCACAACTCTGTACACCTCCGGTGATTGAATTACAGGTTGACGAGGTGTGAATGTCGGACAGTTCAGCAAACTGACAACCGAAACTGGTTGGGGGAGGCCCAGCATGGGGCCAGGTGACTAAAGGAACTATAAGAAGGAACCACACCTCGGCTCTTTGTCTTTTCGCTCGGAAGCTCTCTCTCTCGGAAGCTCTCTCTCTTGGAAGCTAGCTCTAACTACAGCAACTGCCAGGTGTAAGAAGGAAGGGAAGACGCTCATCTCCAGCCCCAGCCTGCAATCGACGTCGGCCATGACCAGCCGGACGGGTGGTTGTAAGTATCAGTTGACTCTACAAGGGGTTTGCGTTGTGTAGGCCACTGCAGTCAGATAAAGGAGGACGGGGACAGGTCATCTCCGGTCCAGGCCTACAATCCACAATGGTAACGACCGGCCTTACGGGTGATTGTAAGTTTCAGCCCAATCTCAACAGGTTTTTGTCTGTGTTTTGTTGGTTTTAATAAACTAACAGTTTTGGGTTGAACCTAAACCTTTGTGTCATCTACCATTTTGTTGCTGTAAAACCCAGAGTCAAAGAACCCTTGTAAGGACGAGGGAACCAAACACCTTACATTGATACTGAAGAAGGAAGCTGTAGACTGTGGGAAGATATCAATAAATTGGTCAGGTGGGCAGAAAAGTGGCAAATGGAATTTAATCCGGAGAAGTGTGAGGTAATGCATTTGGGGAGGGCTAACAAGGAAAGGGAATACACATTAAATGGTAGGACACTGAATATTGTAGAGGAGCAAAGGGTCCTTGGAGTGCATGTCCACAGATCCCTGAAGGTAGCAGGCCAGGTAGATAAGGTGGTTAAGAAGGCATATGGAATGCTTGCCTTTATTAGCCGTGGCATAGAATACAAGAGCAGGGAGGTTATGCTTCAACTGTATAAAACACTAGTTAGGCCTCAGCTAGAGAACAGCGTGCAGTTCTGGTCACCACATTACAGGAAGGATGTGATTGCACTAGAGAGGGGACAGAGGAGATTTACAAGGATGTTGCCGGGAGTAGAGAATCTTAGCTCTGAGGAAAGACTGGATAGGCTGGGTCTGTTTTCCTTGAAACAGAGGAGGCTGAGGGGAGACCTTATTGAGATGTACAAATTTATGAGGGGCATAGATAAAGTGGATAGAAAGGACCTATTTCCCTTAGCAGAGGGGTCAAAAACCAGGGGGCACAGATTTAAAGTAATTGGTGGAAGGTTTAGCGAGGATTTGAGGGGAAATGTCTTCACCCAGAGGGTTGTGGGGGTCTGGAACTCACTGCCTGAAAGGGTGGTAGAGGCAGGAACCCTAACCATATTTAAAAAGTACTTGGATGTGCTCTTGGGATGCTGTAACCTGCAGGGCTACGGACCAAGAGCTGGGAAGTGGGAATAGGCTGGATCGTTCTTTGTTGGCCGGCGCGGACACGATGGGCCAAAATGGCCTCCTTCCATGCTGTAGCTTGCTATGATTCTACGAAACGGCCCTCAACAAAAGTCACGAATTACATCCTCCGCGGCTGTAACCGGTGGACTATCTCTCTTCATCCCTCTCGACCTGTCTGCGAGCTTCACCATGGTTGATCACACCATCCTCCTCCAACGCCTCTCCTCCATTGTTCAGCCCAGTGGGACTTGTTGGTGTGATTACAGGATAGTCGCTGAGCCAGACCCCCGAAACAAGCTCGTGGAACAGGAAACATTGAGACGTCTGATTGATACACTTTATTCACAAATCAATGGTAAAAGATAGCTGTTGACAGTGGCAGAAGGTGGGTGGTGGTGTTCCACAAGGATCAGTGCTGGGTCCACTGTTGTTCACAAGTTATATTAACGATTTAGACTTTGGAATCAAAAACACCATTTCTAAATTTGCGGATGACACTAACTTTGGGGAATAATCAACACTGATGAGGACTGCTACAAATTACAGGAGGACATTAATAAACTTGCAGAATGGGTATATAATTGGCAAATGAAGTTCAACACAGATAAACGTGAGGTATTACATTTTGGTATGAAGAATGGGGAGGTCACTTATCACTGGGAGGGTGCGAGTCTAGGTGGGGTAGATGAACAAAGGGATCTCGGAGTACAAATACACAAATTACTAAAAGTTGCGCCACAGGTTAGCAAGGCCATAAAAAAGCAAACCAAACACTAGGGTTTATTTCTCGAGGGATAGAATTGAAAAGTAGTGAGGTTATGCTAAACTTGTATCGAACCTTGGTTAGACCACACTTAGAGTACTGCATACAGTTCTGGATTGGGTGGATGCGGGGAGGATGTTCCCGATGATGGGTGAAACTAGAACTAGGGGGCATAGTCTTAGAATAAGGGGTTGCTCTTTCAAAACTGAGATGAGGAGGAACTGCTTCACTCAGAGGGTGGTAGGTCCATGGAATATGCTGCCCCAAAAAGCTGTAGAAGCTACATCATTACATAAATTTAAAACAGAAATAGACAGTTTCCTAGAAGTAAAGGGAATAAAGGGTTACGGGGAGCGGGCAGGAATTTGGACATGAGTCTAGGTTCGGATCGGTCATGGCCCTGTGGGTAGCGGAGCGGGCCCAGGGGGCCGTGTAGCCTGATCCTGCTCCTATTTCGTGTGTCTAATTCTGTTAGATTCAGGAGATGGTTCTGTGATAGTGGATTGGCGGTTAGGATCAGATCAGCCATGATCTTATTGAATGGCGGAGCAGGCTCGAGGGGCCGATTGGCCTACTCCTGCTCCTATTTCTTATGTTCTTATATTATAAAAAGGATATAGAGGCACTGGAGAAGGTGCAGAGAATATTTACAAGGATGATACCAGAAATGCGAGGGTATACATATCAGGAAAGGATGAACAGGCTGGGTCTCTTTTCTCTTGAAAATAGAAGGCTGTGGGGTGACCTAATAGAGGTGGACAACGAGAGAATGTTCCCACTTGTGGGGAAGAGTATAACTAGAGGCTATCGATATAAGATAGTCACCAAGAAATTCAATAGGGAATTCAGAAGGAACTTATTTACCCAGAGAGTGGTGAGAATGTGGAACTCACTACCACAGGGAGTGGTTGAAGCGAATAGTACAGATGAATTTAAGGGGATTACAACAGAAAATGGTGGAAATACTCAGCAGGCCAGGCAGCATCCGTGGAGAGAGAAACAGAGTTAACGTTTCAGGTCTGGGACCCTTGATCAGTTCTGATGTCCCAGACCTGAAACGTTAACTCTGTTTCTCTCTCCACAGATGCTGCCTGACCTGCTGAGTATTTCCAGCATTTTCTGTTGTTATTTCAGATTTCCAGCATCCACAGTATTTTGTTATTGAACTTAAGGGGAGGCTGGACAAGCATATGAGGGAGAATGGAATAGAGGGTTATGCTGATAGATTTAGATGAGGAATGACGGGAGGAGGCTCGAGTGGAGCTTGGACTGGTTGGGCCGAATGGCCTGTTTCTGTGCCGTATGTCCTATGTAATCCAATGTAACATAGTAAAAACGTCCCAATCAGTTCACAGGAGCACCATCAGACCAAATTTAACACTGACTCATAAAAGAGATATTAGGACAGGTGACCAAAAGCTTGGTGAAAGAGGTAGGGGGTTGGGAACCTGTGCAGGGAGACAGAGGAAAGGGAAGCAAGGATAGAAGCAAAAGACAGGAAGGAGAAAAGCAAAAGTGGAAGTCAGAGAAATCAAGGGAGTAAATCAAACAGGGCCACAGTAAATAATAATTCTAAAAGGACTAAGAGTGTTAAAAAATCAAGCCTGAAGGCTTTGTGTCTTAATGCGAGGAGCATTCATAATAAGGTGGATGAATTAGCTGCGCAAATAGATGTAAACGGATATGATATAATTGGGATTACGGCGACATGCCTCCAGGATGACCAAGTCGGGGAATTCAACATCCAGGGGTATTCAATATTCAGGAAGGACAGGAAAAAAGGAAAAGGAGGTAGGGTAGCATTGCTGGTTAAAGAGGAGATTAACACAATAGTAAGGAAGGATATTAGCTCTGATGATGTGGAATCTGTATGGGCAGAGCTGAGAAATACCAAGGGGCAGAAAACGTTAGTGGGAGTTGTATACAGACCCCCAAACAGTAATGCTGAGGTTAGGGATGCTATTAAACGGGAAATTAGAGATGCGTGCAATAAGGGCACAGCAGTTATCATGGGTGACTTTAATCTACATATAGTTTGGGCTAACCAAATTAGTAACAATACTGTGGAGGAGGAATTCCTAGAGTGTATACGGGATGGTTTCCTGGACCAGTATGTCGAGGAACCAACTAGAGATCAGGGCACCTTAGATTGGGTATTATGTAATGAGAAAGGATTAATTAGCAATCTTGTTGTGCGAGGCCCCTTGGGGAGGAGCGATCATAATATGATAGAATTCTTCATTAAAATGGAGAGCGAAGTAGTTGACTCAGAGACTAGGGTCCTGAATTGAAATAAAGGAAACTACAATGGTATGAGGCATGAGTTGGCTAGGATGCATTGTGAAATGTTACTTGAAGGGTTGATGGTGGATAGGCAATGGCAAACATTTAAAGATCGCATGGATGATCTACAGAATTTGTTCATCCCTGTTTGGGATAAAAATAAAACAAAAAAGGTGACTCAACCGTGGCTAACAAGGGAAATTAGGGATAGCATAAGATCCAAGGAGAGGACATATAATGAAGCCAGAAAAAGCAGCAAACCTGAGGATTGGGAGCAGTTTAGGATTCAGCAAAGGAGGACAAAGGGATTAATTAAGAGGGGGAAAATAGAATATGAGAGTAAGCTTGCAGGGAACATAAAAACTGACTGTAAAAGCTTTTATAGATATGTGAAGAGAAAAAGGTTGGTGATGTAAAGCGTAGGTCCCTTGCAGTCAGAATCAGGGGAATTTAATATGGGGAACAAAGAAATGGCAGAACAATTAAATACATACTTTGGTTCTGTCTTAAAAAGGACGACACAAATAACCTCCCAGAGGTGTTGGGGAACATAGGGTCTAATGAGAGGGAGGAATGAATGAAATCAGTATTTGTAGGGAAATGGTGTTAGGGAAATTGACGGCATTGAAGGCCGATAAATCCCCAGGGCCTGATAATCTACATCCTAGGGTAATTAAGGAAGTGGCCCTAGAAATAGTAGATACATTGCTGATCATCTTCCAAAATTCGATAGACTCTGGAACAGTTCCCATGGATTGGAGGGTAGCTAATGTTACCCCACTATTTAAAAAAGGTGGTAGTGAGAAAACGGGGAATTACAGACCGGTAAGCCTGACATCGGTAGTGGGGAAAATGCTAGAGTCCATTGTAAAAGATGTAATAGCATAGCACTTGGAAAACAGTGACAGGATCGGACAAAGTCAACATGGATTTACAAAAGGTAAATCATGCTTGACTAATCTACTGGAATTTTTTGAGGATGTAACTGGTAGAATAGATAAGGGAGAACCAGTGGATGTGGTGTATTTGGACTTTCAGAAGGCTTTCGATAAGGTCCCGCATAAGAGATTAGCGTGTAAAGTTAAGGCACATGGGATTGGGGGCAAGGTACTGTCTCGGATAGAGAACTGGCTGGCAGACAGGAAGCAAAGAGTTGGAATAAGCGGGTCTTTTTCCGAGTGGCAGGCAGTGACTAGTGGGGTACCGCAGGGATCGGTGCTAGGACCCCAGCTATTCACAATATATATAAATGATCTAGACGAGGGAACTAGATGTAATATCTCCAAGATTGCAGATGACACAAAGCTGGGTGGGCGTGTGTGCTGTGAGGAGGATTCAGAGAAACTCCAGTATGATTTGGACAGGATGGGTGGTTGGGCAGATGCATGGCAGATGCAGTATAATGTGGATAAATGCGAGGTTATCCACTTTGGTGGCAAAAACAGGAAGACAGATTATTATCTGAACGGCAATAGATTGGGAGAAGGGGAAGTGCAACGAGACCTGGGTGTCCTTGTGCACCAGTCGCTGAAGGTAAGCATGCAGGTGCAGCAGGTGGTTAAGAAGGCAAATAGTATGGCACCTCTGAAAAAGCAGCTCTCCCTCAGTACTACCCTGGCATTTCAGCCTAGATTACGTGCTCTAGTCTCCAGAGTGGGACTCAAACCCACGACCTTCTGACTCTAGAGGTGAGAGTGTCACCCACTGAGCCGAGGCTGACCCCTCTTAAACTCCAGCCTAGCCCCGAGAGAGCGGAGAGGCGGCGGACCTGCGAGGGAGCACCAGAGGCGGCACAGAAAGAGCACCAGAGGCGGCAAGCAGCGAGGCCCAGAGCCCCGAGTGAGCGGAGAGGCGGCGGACCTGCGAGGGAGCACCAGAGGCGGCTTACCAATCCAGGTTCCGGGAGAGGGAAGCAAAAAGTAATCGAAGTGTGACGTCACCAAGAAGCAGGTAAGTGATTGGTTGGTGAGTATTTTCTTTCTAAATTTTTCTAAACTTAAATTTTGTGGTTTCTAAGGTCTCTGTTGTGTAGTGGGGACAACTATTAAGGAAGGGCCTTTGAGTATATCATTTAATTAAAGTGAAATTGGTGGGATTCATTTAATTTTAATTAATTAATTAAAGGGTAAGTCATGGCAGGACAGCCCAGACCCGTAGTGTGCTCCTCCTGCTCTATGTGGGAAATCAGGGACGCTTCCTGCGTCCCTGACGACCATGTGTGCGGGAAGTGTGTCCAGCTGTAGCTACTGACAGACCGCTTTGCGGCACTGGAGCTGCGGATGGATTCATTTTGGAGCATTCGCGATGCTGAGGACGTCGTGAATATCACATTTAGCGAGTTGGTCACACCGCAGGTAAAGGGTGTACAGGCAGGAAGGGAATGGGTGACCAGCAGGCAGAGTAAGAGGCGCAGGCAGGTAGTGCAGGAATCCCCTGTGGCCATCCCCCTCTCAAACAGGTATACCACTTTGAACACTGTTGGGGTGGATGACTCATCAGGGGAAGGCAGCAGCAGCCAACTTCCTGGCACCATGGGTGGCTCTGCTGCACAGGCTGGGAGGAAAAAGAGCGGAAGAGCTATTGTGATAGGGGACTCAATTGTAAGGGGAATAGATAGGCGTTTTTGCGGTCGCAATCGAGACTCCAGGATGGTGTGTTGCCTCCCTGGTGCAAGGGTCAAGGACGTCTCGGAGCGGCTGCAGAACATTTTGGAGGGGGAGGGCGAACAGCCAGTTGTCGTGGTGCACATAGGCACCAACGATATAGGTAAAAAACGGGATGAGGTCCTAAAAGCAGAATATAGGGAGTGAGGAGGTAAATTAAAAAATAGGACCTCAAAGGTAGTAATCTCAGGATTGCTACCAGTGCCACGTGCTAGTCAGAGTAGAAATAGGAGGATATTTCAAATGAATACGTGGCTAGAGGAATGGTGCAAGAGGGAGGGATTCAAATTTCTTGGACATTGGAACCGGTTCTCGGAGAGGTGGGACCAGTACAAACGGGGCAGTTTGCACCTGGGCAGGGCCGGGACCGATGTCCGAGGGGGAGTGTTTGCTAGTGCTGTTGGGGAGGGTTTAAACTAAAGTGGTAGGGGGTTGGGAACTTGAGCAGGGAGACAGAGGAAAGGGAAACAAGGAAAAAAGCAAAAGACAGGAAGGAGAAAAACAAAATTAGAAGGCAAAGAACTCAACGGTTTAAATCAAACATGGTCACAGTAAATAATAATTCATATAGGTCTGAGAGCATTAAAAAAACAAGCCTGAAGGCTTTGTGTCTTAATGCAAGGAGCATTCGGAACAAGGTGGATGAATTAGCTGCGCAAATAGAGGTAAACGAATATGATTTGATTGGGATTACAGAAACATGGCTCCAGGGTGGCCAAGGCTGGGAAGTCAACATCCAGGGGTATTCAATATTTAGAAAGGATAGGCAGAAAAGAAAGGGAGGTGGGGTAGCATTGCTGGTTAAGGAGGGGATTAACACAATTGAAAGGAAGGGTATTAACTCTGATGATGAGGAATCAGTATGGGTAGAACTGAGAAATATCAAGGGGCAGAAAACGTTAGTGGGAGTGGTATATAGACCTCCAAACAGTAATATGGAGGTTAGGGATGGCATTAAAAGGGAAATTAGAGAAGCATGCAGTAAGGGCACAGCAGTCATCATGGGTGACTTTAATTTATATATAGATTGGGCTAACCAAATTAGTAAAAATACTGTGGAGGAGGAATTCCTAGAATGTTTTTGGGATGGTTTATTAGAACAATAGGTCAAGGAACCAACCAGAGATCAGGCCATCTTAGACTGGGTATTATGTAATGAGAGAGGATTAATTAGCAATCTTGTTGTGCGAGGCCCCTTGGGGAGGAGCGATCATAATATGATAGAATTCTTCATTAAAATGGAGAGCGAAGTAGTTGACTCAGAGACTAGGGTCCTGAATTGAAATAAAGGAAACTACAATGGTATGAGGCATGAGTTGGCTAGGATGCATTGTGAAATGTTACTTGAAGGGTTGATGGTGGATAGGCAATGGCAAACATTTAAAGATCGCATGGATGATCTACAGAATTTGTTCATCCCTGTTTGGGATAAAAATAAAACAAAAAAGGTGACTCAACCGTGGCTAACAAGGGAAATTAGGGATAGCATAAGATCCAAGGAGAGGACATATAATGAAGCCAGAAAAAGCAGCAAACCTGAGGATTGGGAGCAGTTTAGGATTCAGCAAAGGAGGACAAAGGGATTAATTAAGAGGGGGAAAATAGAATATGAGAGTAAGCTTGCAGGGAACATAAAAACTGACTGTAAAAGCTTTTATAGATATGTGAAGAGAAAAAGGTTGGTGATGTAAAGCGTAGGTCCCTTGCAGTCAGAATCAGGGGAATTTAATATGGGGAACAAAGAAATGGCAGAACAATTAAATACATACTTTGGTTCTGTCTTAAAAAGGACGACACAAATAACCTCCCAGAGGTGTTGGGGAACATAGGGTCTAATGAGAGGGAGGAATGAATGAAATCAGTATTTGTAGGGAAATGGTGTTAGGGAAATTGACGGCATTGAAGGCCGATAAATCCTCAGGGCCTGATAATCTACATCCTAGGGTAATTAAGGAAGTGGCCCTAGAAATAGTAGATACATTGCTGATCATCTTCCAAAATTCGATAGACTCTGGAACAGTTCCCATGGATTGGAGGGTAGCTAATGTTACCCCACTATTTAAAAAAGGTGGTAGTGAGAAAACGGGGAATTACAGACCGGTAAGCCTGACATCGGTAGTGGGGAAAATGCTAGAGTCCATTGTAAAAGATGTAATAGCATAGCACTTGGAAAACAGTGACAGGATCGGACAAAGTCAACATGGATTTACAAAAGATAAATCATGCTTGACTAATCTACTGGAATTTTTTGAGGATGTAACTGGTAGAATAGATAAGGGAGAACCAGTGGATGTGGTGTATTTGGACTTTCAGAAGGCTTTCGATAAGGTCCCGCATAAGAGATTAGCGTGTAAAGTTAAGGCACATGGGATTGGGGGCAAGGTACTGTCTCGGATAGAGAACTGGCTGGCAGACAGGAAGCAAAGAGTTGGAATAAGCGGGTCTTTTTCCGAGTGGCAGGCAGTGACTAGTGGGGTACCGCAGGGATCGGTGCTAGGACCCCAGCTATTCACAATATATATAAATGATCTAGACGAGGGAACTAGATGTAATATCTCCAAGATTGCAGATGACACAAAGCTGGGTGGGCGTGTGTGCTGTGAGGAGGATTCAGAGAAACTCCAGTATGATTTGGACAGGATGGGTGATTGGGCAGATGCATGGCAGATGCAGTATAATGTGGATAAATGCGAGGTTATCCACTTTGGTGGCAAAAACAGGAAGACAGATTATTATCTGAACGGCAATAGATTGGGAGAAGGGGAAGTGCAACGAGACCTGGGTGTCCTTGTGCACCAGTCGCTGAAGGTAAGCATGCAGGTGCAGCAGGTGGTTAAGAAGGCAAATAGTATGGCACCTCTGAAAAAGCAGCTCTGCCTCAGTACTACCCTGGCATTTCAGCCTAGATTACGTGCTCTAGTCTCCAGAGTGGGACTCAAACCCACGACCTTCTGACTCTAGAGGTGAGAGTGTCACCCACTGAGCCGAGGCTGACCCCTCTTAAACTCCAGCCGAGTTACTGGGGTTATCAGCATCTTCAAATGGTCCCACCGCCCCCGACCCTGTAATTGCCATTATTAACACAGAAAAACAAAAGTGGCAGTCACAGAAATCAACGGTTTAAATCAAACGTGGCCACAGTAAATAATAATTCTAATAGGTCTAAGAGCATTAAAAAAACAAGCCTGAATGCTTTGTGTCTTAATGCGAGGAGCATTTGTAATAAGGTGGATGAATTGGCTGCGCAAATAGAGGTAAATGAATATGATTTGGTTGGGATTACGGAAACATGGCTCAAGGAAGGCCAAGACTGGGAACTCAACATCCAGGGGTATTCGATATTCAGGAAAGATAGGCAAAAAGGAAAGGGAGGTGGGGTAGCATTACTGGTTAAAGAAGGGATTAATACAATTGTAATGAAGGATATTAGCTCTGATGATGTGGAATCTGTATGGGTAGAATTGAGAAATACTAAGGGGAAAAAAACATTAGTGGGAGTGGTATATAGACCTCCAAACAGTAATATGGAGGTTAGGGATGGCATTAAAAGGGAAATTAGAGAAGCATGCAGTAAGGGCACAGCAGTCATCATGGGTGACTTTAATTTATATATAGATTGGGCTAACCAAATTAGTAAAAATACTGTGGAGGAGGAATTCCTAGAATGTTTTTGGGATGGTTTATTAGAACAATAGGTCAAGGAACCAACCAGAGATCAGGCCATCTTAGACTGGGTATAATGTAATGAGAGAGGATTAATTAGCAATCTTGTTGTACGAGGCCCCTTGGGTCGGAGCGATCATAATATGATCGAATTCTTCATTAGGATGGAGAGTGAAGTAGTTGACTCGGAGACTAGGGTCCTGAATTTAAATAAAGGAAACTACGATGGTATGAGGTGCGAGTTGGGTAGGATTGATTGGGGAATGTCACTCAAAGGGTTGACGGTGGATAGGCAATGGCAAACATTCAAAGACTGCATGGATGAGCTACAGAAGTTGTTCATCCCAGTTTGGGATAAGAATAAAACAAAAAGGGTGACTCAACCGTAGCTAACAAGGGAAATTAGGGATAGCATAAGATCCAAGGAGAGGGCATATAAATTGGCCAGAAAAAACGGTAACCCTGAGGATTGGGAGCAGTTTAGGATTCAACAAAGGAGGACAAAGGGATTAATTAAGAAGGGGAAAATAGATTATGAAAGTAAGCTTGCAGGGAACGTAAAAACTGACTGTAAGAGCTATTATAGATATGTGAAGAGAAAAAGATTAGTGAAATCAAGTGTAGGTCCCTTGCAGTCAGAAGCAGGGGAAGTTATAATGGGGAACAAAGAAATGGCCGACCAATTAAATGCATATTTAGGTTCTGTCTTCACAAAGGAGGACACAAATAACCTCCCAGAGATGTTGGAGAACATAGGGTCTGATGAGAGGGAGGAACTGAAAGAAATCAGTATTTGTAGGGAAATGGTGTTCGGGAAATTGACGGGATTGAAGGCTGATAAATCCCCAGGGCCTGATAATCTACATCCTAGGGTACTTAAGGAGGTGGCCCTAGAAATAGTAGATGCATTGCTGATCATCTTCCAAAATTCGCTGGAATCTGGAACTGTACCCATGGATTGGAGGGTAGCTAATGTTACCCCACTATTCAAAAAGGGTGGTAGAGAGAAAGCAAGGAATTACAGACCGGTAAGCCTGACATCGGTAGTGGGGAAAATGCTAGAGTCCATTAAAAAGGATGTAATAGCTGAGCACCTGGAAAACAGTGACAGGATCGGACAAAGTCAACATGGATTTACAAAAGGTAAATCGTGCTTGACTAATCTACTGGAATTTTTTGAGGATGTAACTGGGGAAATAGATAAGGGAGAACCATTGGATGTGGTGTATTTGGACTTTCAAAAGGCTTTCGATAAGGTCCCGCATAAGAGATTAGCGTGTAAAGTTAAGGCGCATGGGATTGGGGGCAAGGTATTGACTTGGATAGAGAGCTGGTTGGCGGACAGAAAGCAGGGAGTAGGAATTAAAGGGTCTTTTTCCGAGTGGCAGGCAGTGACTAGTGGGGTACCGCAGGGGTCAGTCACAGAATCACAGAAACCCCACAGTGTAGATAGAGGCCATTTCGGCCCATCGAGCCTGCACCGACACATATCCCACCCTATCCCTGTAACCCCACGCATTTAATCCCCCTAACACTAATGGTCAATTTATCATAGCCAATCAACCTAACCCGCACATCTTTGGACAGTGGGAGGAAACCGGAGCACCCGGAGAAAACCCACGCAAACACGGGGAGAATGTGCAAACTCCACACAGACAGTCACCCGAGGCTGGATTCGAACCCGGGTCCCTGGCGCTGTGAGGCAACAGTGCTAACCACTATGCCACCGTGCCACCGTCCTTGGACCCGAGCTATTCACAATATACATTAATGATCTAGATAAGGGAACTAGATGTAATATCTCCAAGTTTGCAGATGACACAAAGCTGGGTGGGCGTGTGTGCTGCGAGGATGATACCGAGATACTCCAGGATGATTTGGACAGGTTGGGTGAATGGGCAGAAGCATGGCAGATGCAATATAACATGGATAAATGCGACGTTATCCACTTTGGTGTCAAAAACAGAAAGGCAGACTATTATCTGAATGGCAATAGATTGGGAGAAGGGGAAGTGCAACGAGACCTGGGTGTCCTTGTGCACCAGTCACTGAAGGTAAGCATGCAGGTGCAGCAGGCGGTGAAGAAGGTAAATGGTATGTTGGCCTTCATAGCGAAAGGGTTTGAGTACAGGAGCAAGGATGTCCTGCTGCAGTTGTACAGGGCCTTGGTGAGACCACACCTTGAGTACTGTGTGCAGTTTTGGTCACCTTATCTGAGGAAGGATGTTCTTGCCATGGAGGGAGTGCAGCAAAGATTCACCAGGCTGATACCTGGGATGGCAGGAATGACGTATTAGGAGAGATTGGGTAGGGTGGGATTATACTCGCTGGAGTTTAGAAGAATGAGAGGGGATCGCATCGAAACTTATAAAATTCTGACAGGTCTGGACAAACTAGGTGCAGGTAGAATGTTCCCGATGGTCGGAGAGTCCAGAACCAGGGGTCACAGTCTAAGGATAAGGGGTAAGCCATTTAGGACAGAGATGAGGAAGAATTCCTTCACCCAGAGAGTGGTGAACCTGTGGAATTCTCTACCACAGAAGGCGGTTGAGGCCAAGTCTTTAAATATATTCAAGAAGGAGTTAGATATATTTCTTAGAGCTAAAGGTATCAAGGGATATGGGGAGAAAGCAGGGACAGGGTACTGAATTTGGATGATCAGCCATGATCTCATCGAATGGCGGAACAGGCTCGAGGGGACGAATGGACTACTCCTGCTCCTATCTTCTATGTTTCTATGTTATTATCAGCATCTTCAAACCGCCCCCTGCCCCCTCAACCCTGTAATTGCCATTATTAACACAGAATAGTCCTTCATGTGATTAACAGCAGAATGGGACCAGTGCGCTCAGGTGTGAACTCGCTGGTGTCTCAGCAGGTGAGATGAACTGGTGAATCCCTTTTCACACACTGAGCAGGGGAACGGCCTCTCCCCAGTGTGAGTGCGCTGGTGTCTCAGCAGGTCAAATGAACTGGTGAATCCCTTTTCACACACTGAGCAGGGGAACAGCCTCTTCCGGGTGTGGATGCGTCGATGCTTCTTCAGGCCCTTGGAGCATTTGAAACTCTTGTCGCAGTCGGAACATTTAAACGGCCTCTCGTCAGTGTGACCCAGCTGGTGTTCCCGCAGAGAGGAGGGACGAGTGAATCCTTTCCCACACTCGGAGCAGGTGAATGGCTTCTCGTCAGTGTGACCCAGCTCGTGTTCCCGCAGAGAGGTGAGACGAGTGAATCCTTTCCCGCACTCAGAGCAGGTGAACGGCCTCTCGTCAGTGTGGACTCGCTGGTGCAGCCGCAGAGAGTCGGGACGAGTGAATCCTTTCCCGCACTCGGAGCAGGTGAATGGCTTCTCGTCAGTGTGAACCAGCTGGTGTTCCCGCAGATAGGAGGGACGAGTGAATGCTTTCCCGCACTCGGAGCAGGAGAACGGCCTCTCGTCAGTGTGAACCAGCTGGTGTTCCCGCAGAGAGGAGGGACGAGTGAATCCTTTCCCGCACTCAGAGCAGGAGAACGGTCTCTCATCAGTGTGAACCAGCTGGTGTTCCCGCAGAGCGGAGGGACGAGCGAATCCTTTCCCGCACACTGAGCAGGAGAACGGCCTCTCGTCAGTGTGAACCAGCTGGTGTTCCCGCAGAGAGGTGAGGCGAGTGAATCCTTTCCTGCACTCGGAGCAGGAGAACGGCCTCTCGTCAGTGTGCCCACGTTCGTGTACCAGCAGAGTGTGGGACTGGACAAATCCCTTCCCGCACACGGAGCAGGTGAACGGCCTCTCCCCGGTGTGATGTCGCTGGTGTATCACCAGGTTCGATGACTTAGCAAACCTCTTTCCGCAGTGAGAGCAGCTGAACGGCCTCTCCCCGGTGTGTATACGTTGATGCCTTGCTACATCCTCGGCGCTTTTAAAGCTCTTCTCACAGTCAGGACACTTACAGGGTCTCTCGCCAGTGTGAACTCGCTGGTGCACCCGCAGAGTGGAAGAATGGCTGAATCCCTTCCCACACACGGAGCAGGTGAACGGCCTCTCCCTGGTGTGTACTCGCTGGTGTGCCCGCAGGGAGCCTGAATGAGTGAATCCCTTCCCACACACGGAGCAGGTGAACGGCCATTTCACGGAGTGACTGCGTTGATGAGTCTCCAGCTCGGAGAGGCAACTGAATCCCATCCCGCATTCCCGACATTTGCACAGACTCTCCTCGCTTTTGTTACACTTGTGCCTCCCCAGGCTGCACCTTCGGTTGAATCCACATCCACACACAAGACACGTGTGCAGTTTGTCCGCACTCTGATTGCTGCTTTCCGCTTCCATATGTCGATGATATTCAGGTCCTGATGAATCGAGTTACTCTGTCAGATCTTCGTGTGAAGTTTGCATTAAGCTGCCCATCTGCAATTCCTCCCCTTGCAAGAAATGGTAAAACAGGTTTATATAAGTAATTAATGTAAATACAGGAGAGAAAATAAAGAAAGACTGGCCTTTATACAGCGCCTTTCACGATCAACGGTTTTACCGCCAATGAAGTACTTTTTGAAGTGTAGTTGCTGTTGTAATGTGGGAAACACTGCAGCCAATTTGCATGATAAATAATGGCCAGGACACCGGGGATAACTCTCCTGCCCTTCTTCAAAATAATGGGATCGTTTATGTCCACCTGAACGTCTCATCCGAAAGACGGCCCTCCGACAGTGCGGCGCTCCCTCAGTACTGCCCCTCCGACAGTGCAGCGCTCCCTCAGTACTGACTCTCTGACAGTGCGGCGCTCCTTCAGTACTGCCCCTCCGACAGTGCGGCGCTCCCTCAGTACTGTCCCTCCGACAGTGCGGCGCTCCCTCAGTACTGCCCCTCCGACAGTGCGGCGCTCCCTCAGTACTGACTCTCTGACAGTGCGGCGCTCCCTCAGTACTGTCCCTCCGACAGTGCGGCGCTCCCTCAGTGCTACCCCTCCGACAGTGCGGCGCTCCCTCAGTACTGTCCCTCCGACAGTGCGGCGCTCCCTCAGTACTGCCCCTCCGACAGTGCGGCGCTCCCTCAGTACTGCCCCTCCGACAGTGCGGCGCTCCCTCAGTACTGCCCCTCCGACAGTGCGGCGCTCCCTCAGCACTGTCCCTCCGACAGTGCGGCGCTCCCTCAGTACTGACCCTCCGACAGTGCAGCACTCCCTCAGTACTGCCCTTCTGTCAGTGCGGCGCTCCCTCAGTACCGCCCCTCTGACAGTGTGGCGCTCCTTCAGCACTGCGCCGGAGCGTCAGCCTAGGTTTATGTGCTCAAGTCCCTGGAGTGGGGACTTTGAACCCACAACTTTCTGACTCAGGGTACTACCGATTGGCTGGCTCTCAAGGTCTTTAACATCCTTTATAAACTGCGGTGGCTGGGGGAATTGTCACCGACCCTTTAATCAGAAGAACACATGAGAGGGGGGGGGGGAAGGAGTCCCTTTAAATGTGGAGGGGGTGGGTGTCCCTTTAAATGTGGAGGGGGCGGGTGTCCCTTTAAATGTGGAGGGGATTGGGTGTCCCTTTAAATGTGGAGGGGGTTGGGTGTCCCTTTAAATGTGGAGGGGGTGGGTGTTCCTTTAAATGTGGAGGGGGAGGGAGTCCCTTTAAATGTGGAGGGGGAGGGAGTCCCTTTAAATTTGGAGGGTGTGGGTGCCTCTTTAAATGTGGAGGGGGCAGGTGTCCCTTTAAATGTGGAGGGGGTTGGGTGTCCATTTAAATGTGGAGGGGGTTGGGTGTCCCTTTAAATGTGGAGGGGGCGGGTGTCCCTTTAAATGTGGAGGGGGTTGGTGTCCCTTTAAATGTGGAGGGGGTTGGGTGTCCCTTTAAATGTGGAGGGGGTGGATGCCCCTTTAAATGTGGAGGGGTTGGGTGTCCCTTTAAATGTGGAGGGGGTGGGTGTTCCTTTAAATGTGGAGGGGGAGGGAGTCCCTTTAAATGTGGAGGGTGTGGGTGTCCCTTTAAATGTGGAGGGGGCGGGTGTCCCTTTAAATGTGGAGGGGGTTGGGTGTCCCTTTAAATGTGGAGGGGGTTGGGTGTCCCTTTAAATGTGGAGGGGGTGGGTGTCCCTTTAAATGTGGAGGGGGTGGGTGTCCCTTTAAATGTGGAGGGGGCGGGTTGGGAACCTGAGCAGGGAGACAAAGGAAAGAGAAACAAGGATAGAAGCAAAAGACAGGAAGGAGAAAAACAAAAGTGGCAATCAGGGAAATCAAGGGTTTAAAACAAACATGGCCTCAGTAAATAATAATTCTAAAAGGTCCAAGAGCATTAAGAAAACAAGCCTGAAGGCTTTGTGTCTTAATGCGAGGAGCATTCGTAATAAGGTGGATGAATTAGCTGCGCAAATAGAGGTAAATGAATATGATATGATTGGGATTACGGAAACATGGCTCCAGGGGGACCAAGGCTGGGAACTCAACATCCAGGGGTATTCAATATTCAGGAAAGATAGGCAAAAAGGAAAAGGAGGTGGGGTAGCATTGCTGGTTAAAGAGGGGATTAACACAATTGTAAGGAATCTGTATGGGTAGAACTGAGAAATACCAAGGGGCAGAAAACATTAGTGGGAGTGGTATATAGACCCCCAAACAGTAATGCCGAGGTTGGGGATGGCATTAAAAGGGAAATTAGAGACGCGTGCAATAAGGGCACAGCAGTTATCTCATGGGTGACTTTAATCTACATATAGATTGGGCTAACCAAATTAGTAACAATACTGTGGAGGAGGAAATCCTGGAGTGTTTACGGGATGGTTTCCTGGACCAATATGTCGAGGAACCAACTAGGGATCAGGCCAACTTAGACTGGGTATTATGCAATGAGAAAGGATTAATTAGCAATCTTGTTGTGCGAGGCCCCTTGGGGAGGAGCGATCATAATATGATAGAATTCTTCATTAAGATGGAGAGTCAAGTAGTTGACTCAGAGACTAAGGTCCTGAATTTAAATAAAGGGAACTATGATGGTATGAGATGCGAGTTGGGTAGGATTGATTGGGTAATGTCACTCAAAGGGTTGACGATGGATAGGCAATGGCAAACATTCAAAGATCACATGGATGAACGAAAGAATTTGTTTATTCCAGTTTGGCATAAAAATAAATCAAAAAAGATGACTCAACCGTGGCGAACAAGGGAAATTAGGGTTAACATAAGATCCAAAGAGAGGACATATAAATTGGCCAAAAAAAGCAGCAAACCTGAGGATTGGGAGCAGTTTAGGATTCAGCAAAAGAGGACAAAGGGATTAATTAAGAGGGGGAAAATAGATTATGAAAGTAAGCTTTCAGGGAACATAAAAACTGACTGTAAAAGCTTTTATAGATATGTGAAAAGAGAAAGATTGGTGAAGTCAAGCATAGGTCCCTTACAGTCAGAATCAGGGGAATTTATAATGGGGAACAAAGAAATGGCAGACCAATTAAATACATATTTTGGTTCTGTCTTCACAAAGGAGGACACAAATAACCTCCCAGAGATGTCAGGGAACATAGGGACCAATGAGGCGGAGGAACTGAAAGAAATCAGTATTTGTAGGGAAATGGTGTTGGGGAAGTTGACGGGATTGAAGGCCGATAAATCCCCAGGGCCTGATAATCTACATCCTAGGGTACTTAAGGAAGTGGCCCTGGAGATAGTAGATGCATTGCTGGTCATCTTCCAGAACTCGATAGACTCTGGAACAGTACCCATGGATTGGAGGGTAGCTAATGTTACCCCACTATTCAAAAAAGGTGGCAGAGAAAAAGCGGGGAATTATAGACCGGTAAGCCTGACATCAGTAGTGGGGAAAATGCTAGAGTCCATTATAAAAGATGTAATAGCAGAGCACTTGAAAAGCAGTGACAGGATCAGACAAAGTCAACATGGATTTACAAAAGGTAAATCATGCTTGACTAATCTACTGGAATTTTTTGAGGATGTAACTGGTAAAATAGATAAGGGAGAACCAGTGGATGTGGTGTATTTGGACTTTCAGAAGGCTTTCGATAAGGCCCTGCATAAGAGATTAGCGTGCAAAATTAAGGCACATGGGATTGGGGGCAAGGTATTGACTTGGATAGAGAACTGGTTGGCAGATAGAAAGCAAAGAGTTGGAATAAACGGGTCGTTTTCCGAGTGGCAGGCAGTGACTAGTGGGGTACCGCAAGGATCGGTCCTTGGACCCCAGCTGTTCTCAATATATATTAATGTTCTGGACGAGGAAATTGGATGTAATATCTCCAAATTTGCAGACGACACAAAGCTGGGTGGGAGGGTATGCTGTGAGGAGGATGTCGTGAAACTCCAGTACGATTTGGACAGGTTGGGTGATTGGGCAGAAACATGGCAAATGCACTATAATGTGGATAAATGTGAGGTTATCCACTTTGGTGGCAAAAACAGGAAGGCAGATTATTATTTGAATGGCAATAGATTGGGAGAAGGGGAAGTGCAAAGAGACCTGGGTTTTCTTCTGCACCAGTCGCTGAAGGTAAGCATGCAGGTGCAGCAGGCGGTTAAGAAGGCAAATGGTATGTTGGCCTTCGTAGCAAGAGGGTTCGAGTACAGGAACAAGGATGTCTTGCTGCAGTTGTACAGGGCCTTGGTGAGACCGCACCTTGAGTATTGTGTGCAGTTTTGGTCGCCTTATCTGAGGAAGGATGTACTTGCCATGGAAGGAGCACAGTGAAGATTCACCAGGCTGATACCTGGGATGGCAGGAATGACGTATGAGGAGAGATTGTGTCGATTGGGCTTATACTCACTGGAGTTTAGAAGATTGAGAGAGGATCTCATCGAAACCTATAAAATTCTGTCACGCCTGGACAGACTAGATGCAGGAAGGATGTTCCCGATGACGGGGGAGTCCAGAACCAGGTGTCACAGTCTAAGGATAAGGGGTAAGCCATTTAGGACTGAGATGAGGAGGAATTTCTTCACCCAGAGATTGGTGAACCTGTGGAATTCTCTGCCACAGAAGGCAGTAGAGGCCAGTTCATTAAATATATTCAAGAAGGAGTTGGATATATTTCTTAAGGCTAAAGGGATCAAGGGATATGGGGAGAAAGCAGGGACAGGGTACTGAATTTGGATGATCAGCCATGATAGCATTGAATGGCGGAGCAGGCTCGAGGGGCCGAATGGCCTACTCCTGCTCCTATCTTCTATGTTTCTATGTTTACAAGGCTTGATAGGGTGGATGCTGGGAGAATGTTTCCCTTGGCTAGGGAGTCTAGAACCAGGGGCCACAGCCTCAGGATAAAAGGTAGGCCATTCAGGACTGAGATGAGAAGAAATTTCTTCACACAGAGGGTGGTGAATCTTTGGAATTCTCTACCCCAGAGGGCTGTGGAGGCTTAGTCATTGGGTATATATAAAACAGAAGTCGATAGATTTCTGACCAGTAAGGGCATCAAGGGATATGGCGATAGGGCCAGTGATGGAGTTGAGGTAGAAGATCAGCCATGATCTCATTGAATGGCGGAGCAGGCTTGAAGGGCCAAATGGCCGACTCCTGCTCCTATTTCTTTTGTTCTTATAAATACAAGTCTTTCTTTCTTATTGTGTCCAATTCTGGGCACCGCACTTTAGGAAGGATGTGAAGGCCTTAGAGAGGCTGCAGAAAAGATTGACCAAAATGGTTCCAGGGATGAGGGACTTCAGTTATGTGGAGAGACTGGAGAAGCTGGGGTTGTTCTCCTTGGAGCAGAGAAGGTTAAGGGGAGATTGACCAGAATGGTACCAGGGATGAGGGGCTTCAGTTATGTGGAGAGACTGGAGAAGCTGGGTTTGTTCTCCTTAGAGCAGAGAAGGTTAAGGGGAGATTGACCAGAATGGTACCAGGAATGAGGGACTTCAGTTACGTGGAGAGACTGGAGAAGCTGGGATTGTTCTCCTTAGAGCAGAGAAGGTTAAGGGGAGATTGACCAGAATGGAACCAGGGATGAGGGACTTCAGTGATGTGGAGAGACTGGAGAAGCTGGGGTTGTTCTCCTTAGAGCAGAGAAGGTTTAGGGGAGATTGACCAGAATGGTACCAGGGATGAGGGACTTCAGTGATGTGGAGAGACTGGAGAAGCTGGGATTGTTATCCTTGGAGCAGAGAAGGTTGAGAGGAGATTGGATGGAGGTGTTCAAAATCGTGAGGGGATCTGGACATAGCAGATAGAGAGAAACTGTTCCCATTGGCGGAAGGCTTGAGAACCAGAGGACACAGATTTAAGGTGATTGGCAGAAGGTCCAAAGGCGACATAGAAACATAGAAGATAGGAGCAGGAGTAGGCCATTCGGCCCCTCGATCCCGCTCCGCCATTCAATGAGATCATGGCTGATCATCCAAATTCAGTACCCGGTCCCTGCCTTCTCTCCATATCCCTTGATCCCTTTAGCCTCAAGAAATATATCCAACTCCTTCTTGAATATATTTAATGAATTGACCTCAACTGCCTTCTTTGGTAGAGAATTCCACAGGTTCACCACTCTCTGGGTGAAGTAATAACTCCTCATTTCTGTCCTAAAAGGCCTACACCGTATCCTTAGACTGTGACCCCTGGTTCTAGACTCCCCAACCATTGGGAACATCCTCTCTGCATCTAGTCTGTCCAGTCCTGTCAGAATTTTATAAGTATCAGTGAGATCCGCTCTCATTCTTCTAAACTCCAGCGAGTACAAGCCCAATCGTCCCGATCTCTCCTCATACATCATTCCTGTCATCCCAGGTGTCAGCCTGGTGAATCTTCGCTGAACTCCTTCCATGGCAAGAACATCCTTCTTCAGATAAGGCGACCAAAACTGCACACAATACTCAAGATGTGGTCTCACCAAGGCCCTGTACAACTGCAGCAAGACATCCTTGTTCCTGTACACAAACCCTCTCGCTACAAAGGCCAACATACCATTTGCCTTCTTAACTGCCTGCTGCACCTGCATGCTTACCTTCAGCGACTGGTGCACAAGGACACTCAGGTCTCGTTGCACTTCCCCATCTCCCAATCTAATGCCATTCAAATAATAATCTGTCTTCCTGTTTTTGCCACCAAAGTGGATAACCTTGCATTTATCCACATTATACTGCATCTGCCATGCATCTGCCCAATCACCCAACCTGTCCAAATCATACTGGAGTTTCTCGGCATCCTCCTCATAGCACACATGCCCACCCAGCTTTGTGTCATCTGCAAACTTGGAAATATTGCATCTAGTTCCCTCGTCTAGATCATTTATATATATTGTGAATAGCTGGGGTCCTAGCACCGATCCCTGCGGTACCCCACTAGTCACTGCCTGCCACTCGGAAAAAGACCCGTTTATTCCAACTCTTTGCTTCCTGTCTGTCAGCCAGTTCTCTATGCAAGTCGTGGGCTTTTACTTTGCACGCTAATCTCTTATGCGGGACCTTATCGAAAGCCTTCTGAAAGTCCAAATACACCACATCCACTGGTTCTCCCTTATCTATTTTACCAGTTACATCCTCAGAAAATTCCAGTAGATTAGTCAAGCATGATTTACCTTTTGTAAATCCATGTTGACTTTGTCCGATCCTGTCACTGTTTTCCAAGTGCTCTGCTATTACATCTTTTATAATGGACTCTAGCATTTTCCCCACTACCGATGTCAGACTTACCAGTCTATAATTCCCCGCTTTTTCTCTACCACCTTTTTTGAATAGTGGGGTAACATTAGCTACCCTCCAATCCATGGGAACCGTTCCAGAGTCTATAGAATTTTGGAAGACGACCAGCAATGCATCTACTATTTCTAAGGCCACTTCCTTAAGTATCCTAGGATGTAGATTATCAGGCCCTGGGGATTTACCGGCCTTCAATGCCGTCAATTTCCCTACAAATACTGATTTCATTCAATTCCTCCCTCTCATTAGACCCTATGTTCCCCGACATCTCTGGGAGGTTATTTGTGTCCTCCTTTTTAAGACAGAACCAAAGTATGTATTTAATTGGTCTTCCATTTCTTTGTTCCCCACATTAAATTCCCCTGATTCTGACTGCAAGGGACCTTCAACCACTGTCTGACCCACCTGTGACAGAGACTGTAGGTCCCGCATTGGACTCATCATCTGTGAACTCATTTTTAATGTGGAAGCAAGTCATCCTCGGTTCTGAGGGACTGCCTAAGAGAAGCGGGAGGCTCTCAAGGTCTTTCACATCCTTGCTAAAGTGCGGTGGCCGCAGGAATTCTCACCGTCCCTTTAATCAGAAGAACACACGAGCGGGGGGAGGAGTCCCTTTAAATGTGGAGGGGGTGGGTGTGCCTTTAAATGTGGAGGGGGATGGGTGTCCCTTTAAAGGTGGAGGGGGGTGGGTGTCCCTTTAAATGTGGAGGGGGGTGGGTGTCCCTTTAAATGTGGAGGGGGTGGGTGTCCCTTTAAATGTGGAGGGGGTGGGTGTCCCTTTAAATGTGGAGAGGCGGGGCCGCGCATGCTCATTCGGCCCCCGCACCACAACATCAGCGGCCGGGGTAAACTCAAGTGTTGGGGAATCGATTTAAATCGAGGGGGAGGGGGAGAGCGAGATTATAAAGTAAAAGACGAGAAAAACCAATACCTGAGAGTCGGGTGGGCGGGACCTCCGCGGACATCGAACGGAGCGGATTGACACGCGCGGGGTGGCGGAGTGAGCAGGAGCAATGTGATTCTGACTGACGGGAGCGCGGACCAATAGGAAGAGGGCTAAACTGGGATGGACTGAACTGGGCGGCCTTGTCCTCCAACCAATGGCGGCGCGGCAAGGGGGCGGGACCTTCCTCCCCGGCGCTGGAGGGCTGGGGCCCGATTGTTACGTCATCAGAGGAAGAGGCCCATTCAGTGAATGGAGGCCGGCCCGTGCCTCTGACTGACGGGAGCTTTGACCAATAGGAAGAGGACTGGACTGGGTGGCCTGGTGCTCCAACCAATGGCGGCGCGGCAAGGGGGCGGGGCCTCCTCTCCAGCTCAAGTGCGCTGGGGCCGATTGTGACGCGCTGTCCCCAGGTGAGAGCAGCTCAGTCAGCACAGAGCTGGGGCTGAAATCTGGGAGAGGGGCCGCAGGCAGTGGGCCTGGCAAAGGGGCACAAGCTTCACAATACAAGCTGCTTTCAATATATTCAAGAAGGAGTTAGATATATTTCTTAAGGCTAAAGGGATCAAGGGATATGGGGAGAAGGCAGGGACAGGGTACTGAATTTGGATGATCAGCCATGATCGCATTGAATGGCGGAGCAGGCTCGAGGGGCCGAATGGCCGACTCCTGCTCCTATCGTCTCTATTTCTATGTTGCATTTTATCTTCCCGACTATTACGGAAACCCAATTGTCATCGCCAACATCCTTCAGAGAAGGGAACCTACCACACCTTTAACGGGGTACAGTACCATAGTGGTTCTGTTACTGGATTAGTCATCTATTGTTGCAGACAGCAACTGTTGATGATTCTGCCATTCCCATTTACATCTCCTCCACAACCATATCTTGTTCCTTTACCTGTCCCATTGCCATCGCCTTTCGCCTTGCACCATCGTCCCTTTTTGTCATTTAATCTCTCCTGCGGTCCACCCTATCACAGACCCTCCCTTTTGTTCTTTCCTCCCCTTTCCCCGCCCCTGCGCTTGCTTAAAATCTGTTACATAGAAACATAGAAGATAGGAGTAGGCCATTCGGCCCCTCGAGCCCGCTCCACCATTTAATGAGATCATGGTCGATCACCCAAACTCAGTATCCTGTCCCTGCTTTCTCCCCATATCCCTTGATCCCTTTAGCCTCAAGAAATATATCCAACTCCTCCTTGAATATATTTAATGAATTGGCCTCAACTGCCTTCTGTGGCAGAGAATTCCACAGGTTCACCACTCTCTGGGTGAAGAAATTCCTCCTCATCTCTGTCCTAAATGGCTTACCCCTTATCCTTAGACTGTGACCCCTGGTTCTGGACTCCCCCACCATCGGGAACATCCTTCCTGCATCTAGTCTGTCTAGTCCTGTTAGAATTTTATCAGTTTCAATGAAATCCCCTCTCATTCTTCTAAACTCCAGCGAGTATAAGCCCAAGCGACCCAATCGAAGTGTGTGGTGATGCATTTTGGCAGAAGGAACAGGGAGAGGTAATATACACTTAATGGCACAGTTTTAAACAGTGTGCAGGGACAGAGGGACCTGGGAGTTAATGGGCATCGGTCACATACGAATTAGGAGCAGGAGTGGGCCACTCGGCCCCTCGAACCTGCTCCGCCATTCAGTAAGATCATGGCTGATCTGATTACTCCACATTCCCACCTACCCCCGATAACCTTTCACCCCCTTGCTTACCAAGAATCTATCTACCTCTGCCTTAAAAATATTCAAAGACTCCGCTTCCACCGCCCTCTGAGGAAGAGAGTTCCAAAGACTCACGACCGTCTGTGAGAAAAATTTCTCCTCATCTCTGTCTTAAATGGGCGACCCCTTATTTTTAAACAGTGACCCCTAGTTCTAGATTCTCCCACAAGAGGAAACATCCTCTCCACATCCACCCTGTCCAGACCCCTCAGGATCTTATATGTTTCAATCAAGTCACCTCTTACTCTTCTAAACTCCAGCGGATACAAGCCTAGCCTGTCCAACCTTTCCTCAGAAGACAACCCGCCCATTCCAGGTGTTAGTCTAGTAAACCTTCTCTGAACTGCTTCCAACGCATTTACATCCTTCCTTAAATAAGGAGACCAATACTGTACACAGTGCTCCAGATGTGGTCTCACCAATGCCCTGTATAACTGAAGCATAACCTCCCTACTTTTGTATTCTATTCCCCTCGCAATAAACAATAGAGACCTACATCAGAATGCTGTTCATAGACTACAGCTCAGCATTCAACACTATCGTCCCCAACAAGCTGGCCACCAAACTCCACACTCTTGGCCTGAACACTTCCCTCTGCAACTGGACCCTGGACTTCCTAACAAACAGACCCCAGTCTGTCAAATTAGGTAACCACACCTCCCCCCGCTGACCCTGAACACGGGGGCCCCACAAGGATGTGTGCTGAGCCCCCTCCTCTACTCCCTCTTCACCCACGACTGTGTGGCTGTTCATGGTTCCAACACCATCATCAAGTTTGCGGATGATACCACGGTGGTAGGCCAGATCACCAACAACGATGAGTCAGCCTACAGGGAGGAGGTCCAGCATCTCGTGAAGTGGTGCGCCGATAACAACCTGGCCCTTAACATCAAGAAAACCAAAGAAATAATCGTGGACTTCAGGAAGTCTAAAGGCGGAAGTCACACCCCCATCCACATCAATGGGGCTGTGGTGGAAAGGGTGGACAGCTTTAAGTTCCTCTGAGTCCACATCATGGAAGACCTCTCCTGGTCCCTCAATACCTCCTCTCTGGTGAAGAAGGCCCAGCAGCGCCTATATTTCCTAAGGAGGCTGAAGGGATGTAACCTGTCACCCCTGATCCTCTCTAACTTTTACCGCTGCACAATAGAGAGCATCCTGACGAACTGTATCACAGTATGGTATGGCAGCTGTAGCGACTATGACCGGAAAGCCCTGCAGCGGGTAGTCAAAACTGCCCAACGCATTACCGGCACCCGGCTACCGACCATAGAGCACATATACCAGAAACGCTGTTTACGGAGGTCACGGACCATCATCAAAGACCCTACCCACCCCAGCCACAGTCTGTTCGCCCTCCTGCCATCTGGGGGACACGACAGATGCATTCGCACCCGTATGACCAGACTTAGGAACAGCTTCTTTACCAGGGCTGTCATCCTACGGAACTCCACAAATAAACTCTAAAGCCTGCACATCTGCCAATGCACTTTATTATGTTTATGTTTATGTTAATATATTACAAGCCAAATGTATGTTGAATGTTTAAATGTCTTAATCTAAATGTACACTCTCGGGAGCCGCAAGCCTACATTTCGTTGTACTGCACTTGTGCACTAACAATGACAATAAAGTTGATTATGATTATGACATTCTATTAGCTTATATTAGATTAAATGTTGCCTGAGTGTTTCCATCATTTTCTGTGATTACAAGTTTATCATTGCCTCTTTGCTCTGTGCACTATGCCCTATTTATAAATCCAAGCTTTACAGTACAAGCTTCTTTGAAATGCAAAATTGTTTCCGACAGACAGCCTTGGTCACTCTGCAGAAAAACAGTTTAACAATTCATCATAACTCCCCTGCTTTAGGAGAGGCGTAGAGTGCAAAAGCAAGGAAGTTATATTGAAACTGTGTAAAAGACTGGAGTCAGCTGTGGTTCAGTGGATAGCAGAGTCAGAAGGTTGTGGGTTCAAATCCCGCTCCAGGGACTTGAGCATATAAAGCGAGGCTGACACTCCAGTGCGGTGCTGAGGGAGCGCCACACTGTCGGAGGGGCAGTACTGAGGGAGCGCTGCACCGTCGGAGGAGCAGTACTGAGGGAGCGCCGCACTGTCGGAAGGGCAGTACTGAGGGAGCGCCGCACTGTCGGAGGGGCAGTACTGAGGGAGCGCCGCACTGTCGGAGGGGCAGTACTGAGGGAGCGCCGCACTGTCGGAGGGGCAGTACTGAGGGAGCGCCGCACTGTCGGAGGGGCAGTACTGAGGGAACGCCGCACTTTCGGAGGGGCAGTACTGAGGGAGCGCCGCACTGTCGGAGGGGCAGTACTGAGGGAGCGCCGCACTGTCGGAGGGGCAGTACTGAGGGAGCGCCGCACTGTCGGAGGGGCAGTACTGAGGGAGCGCCGCACTGTCGGAGGGGCAGTACTGAGGGAGTGCCGCACTGTCGGAGGGGCACTACTGAGGGAGCGCCACACTGTCGGAGGGGCAGTACCGAGGGAGCACCGCACTGTTGGAGGGGCAGTACTGAGGGAGTGCTGCACTGTTGGAGGTGCTGTACTGAGGGAGCGCTGCACTGTCGGAGGGGCAGTACTGAGGGAGCGCCGCACTGTTGGAGGTGCTGTACTGAAGGGGCACCACACTGTCGGAGGGGCAGTTCTCAGGTAGCGCTGCTCCATCGGAGGGGCAGTACTGCGGGAGCGCTGTACTGTCGGGGGAAGCAATGCTGTGGGAGTGCTGCATTGTCGGAGGGGCAGTAATGAAGGAGCGCTGCAGTGTCAGAGGTGCTGTCTTACAGATGAGATGTTAAACCGAGGCCCCCGTCTGCCCCCTCAGGTGGACGTAAAAGATCCCATGGTGCTATTTCGAAGAAGTTATCCCCGGTGTTTTGAGCCCAATATTTATCCCTCAATCAACATGATGAAAAAACAGATTACCTGGTCATTATCACATTGCTGTTTGTGGGAGCTTGCTGTGCGCAAATTGGCTGCCACGTTTCCCCCATTACAACAGTGACTACACTTCAAAAGTACTTCATTGGCTGTAAAGCGCTTTGGGACATCCGGTGGTCATGAAAGGCGGTTAAGAAGGCAAATGGTATGCTGGCCTTCATTACAAGAGGATTTGAGTACAGGAGTAAAGAAGTCTTACTCCAATTATATCTTCTTCTTAGGCAGTCCCTCGGAACCGAGGATGACTTGCTTACACATTAAAAATGAGTTCTCAGGTGACTGATGAGTCCACACAGGTGGGGCAGATGGTGGTTGAAGGGGCGGGTGGGTGGGGTGCTTGGGTTGACGTGCGCTCCTTCTGCTCTTTGCGCTTGGCTTCTGCTTGCTCCCGGCGAAGAGACTCAAGGTGTTCGATGCCTTCCCGGATGCTTCTCCTCCACTTTGTGCGGTCTTGGGCCAGGGATTCCCCAGGTGTCAGTGGGGATGTTGCACTTTTTCATGGAGGCTTTGAGGGTGTCCTTGAAGCGTTTCCTCTGCCAACTGGGGCTCTCTTGCAGTGTCGGAGCTCCGAGTAGAGCGCTTGTTTTGGGAGTCTCGTATCGGGCATGCGGACAATGTGCCTCATCCATCGGAGCTGATCAAGTGTGGTCAAAGCTTCGATGCTGGGGATGTTGGCCTGAGCGAGAACACTGACATTGGTGCGCCCATCCTGCCAATGAATGTGCAGGATCTTGCGGAGGCAGCGTTGGTGGTACCTCTCCAGTGCACCTCAAATCACTGGAGGGGTACCACCAACACTGCCTCCAATTATATAGGGCCTTGGTGAGACCACACCTCGAGTACTGTGTACAATTTTGGTCTCCTTACCTAAGAAAGGATATACTTGCTATAGAGGGAGTGCAACGAAGGTTCACGAGATTGATTCCTGGGATGGCAGGACTGTCGTATGAGAAAAGACTGAGTAAACTAGGCCTGTATTCTCTTGAATTCAGAAGAATGAGAGGGGATCTCATTGAAGCATACAAAATGATTACAGGGCTTGATAGGGTGGATGCTGGGAGAATGTTTCCCTTGGCTGGGGAGTCTAGAACCAGGGGCCACATCCTCAGGATAAAGGGTAGGCCATTCAGGACTGAGATGAGAAGAAATTTCTTCACACAGAGGGTGGTGAATCTTTGGAATTCTCTACCCCAGAGGGCTGTGAAGGCTCAGTCATTGGGTATATTCAAAACAGAAGTCGATAGATTTCTGACTAGTAAGGGCATCAAGGGATATGGCGATAGGGCCGGTGAATGGAGTTGAGGCCGAAGATCAGCCATGATCTCACTGAATGGCGGAGCAGGCTCGAAGGGCCGAATGGCTGACTCCTGCTCCTATTTCTTATGTGCTTATAAGTGCAAGTCTTTCTTTCTTTCTTATTGTGTCCAATTCTGGGCACCGCACTTTAGGAAGGATGTGAAGGCCTTAGAGAGGCTGCAGAAAAGATTTACCAGAATGGTTCCAGGAATGAGGGACTTCAGTTATGTGGAGAGACTGGAGAAGCTGGGGTTGTTCTCCTTAGAGCAGAGTAGGTTAAGGGGAGATTGACCAGAATGGTACCAGGGATGAGGGACTTCAGTTACATGGAAAGACTGGAGAAGCTGGGGTTGTTCTTCTTAGAGCAGAGAAGGTTAAGGGGAGAGTGACCAGAACGGTTTCAGGAATGAGGGACTTCAGTTATGTGGAGAGACTGGAGAAGCTTGGATTGTTCTCCTTAGAGCAGAGACGGTTAAGGGGAGATTGACCAGAATGGTACCAGGGATGAGGGACTTCAGTTATGTGGAGAGACTGGAGAAGCTGGGGTTGTTCTCCATAGAGCAGAGAAGGTTGAGAGGAGATTTGATGGAGGTGTTCAAAATCGTGAGGTGCTCTGGACAGAGTAGATAGAGAGAAACTGTTCCCATTGGCGGAAGGCTCGAGAACCAGAGGACACAGATTTAAGGTGATTGGCAGAAGGTCCAAAGGCTCCTCACAGCTTACTGTCCCACCTAGCTTTGTATCATCAGCAAACTTGGATACATTACACTCGGTCCCTTCATCTAGGTCATTGATATAGATTGTAAATAGCTGAGGCCCCAACACTGATCCATGCGGCACCCCACTAGATACAGCCTGCCAACCTGAAAAAGATCCGTTTATCCCTACTCTCTGTTTTCAGTCCTTTAACCAATCCTCTATCCATGCTACTGTATTACCCCCAACCCCATGAGCCCTGATCTTGCGTAATAACCTTTTATGTGGCACCTTATCGAAAGCCTTTTGGAAATCCAAATACTGTGTACTACATCCACTGCTTCCCCTCTATCTACCCTGCTAGTTGCATCCTCAAAAAATTCTAATAAATTTTTCAAACACAATTTCCTTTTCATAAAACCATGTTGACTCTGCCTAATCATGTTATGATTTTCTAAGTGACTTGGTACCACTTCCTTAACAATGGATTCCAGCATTTTCCCGATGACTGATGTAGCTTTCAAAAGCTCTTCTAATAATGTGTCCGTGACTACAAAAACCACTCTGTGTACAGGTATATTGTGTATCATTAAAACAGGTTTATTAAGCACTAGCTGGGGGGCCCGGCGTTGCCAAGGCTTTTTTGTAAAACGGCAGTTTGAAGGATTAGGCCCCGTCCACCCCATAGGATTGGTCAACCATCAAGTCAATCAACGCTAATGAGCGGATTCCCCCGTAGGATTGGTCAACCATCAGGTTTTTGAACGGTGGGTTGTGATGGGGGTTTGTGATTGGGGGGGGATTGGTTGGGGGGGTGGGTTGTGATTGGGGGTGTCAGGTTCCCCACCCCGGGACCAGCCGCTCCATCCCGCAGAGCCCGAGTAGTGAGCCGGTCCCCGCCCCGCCCGGACTCTCCCTCCCGGCCCGGCCCGCTTACCGGTAAGCCTGACATCGGTAGTGGGGAAAATGCTAGAGCCTATTATAAAAGATGTAATAGCACAGCACTTGGAAAGCTGTGACAGGATCGGACAAAGTCAACATAGATTTACAAAAGGTAAATCATGCTTGACTAATCTACTGGAATTTTTTGAGGATGTAACTGGTAAAATAGATAAGGGAGAACCAGTGGATGTGGTGTATTTGGACTTTCAGAAGGCTTTCGATAAGGTCCCACATAAGAGATTAGCGTGCAAAATTAAGGCACATGGGATTGGGGGCAAGGTATTGACTTGGATAGAGAACTGTTGGCGGACAGAAAGCAAAGAGTTGGAATAAATGGGTCGTTTTCTGAGTGGCAGGCAGTGACTAGTGGGGTACCGCAAGGATCGGTCCTCAGACCCCAGCTGTTCACAATATATATTAATGATCTGGACGAGGGAATTGGATGTAATATCTCCAAATTTGCAGACGACACAAAGCTGGGTGGGAGGGTAAGCTGTGAGGACGATGTCGTGAAACTCCAGTACGATTTGGACAGGTTGGGTGATTGGGCAAAAACATGGCAAATGCACTGAAATGTGGATAAATGTGAGGTTATCCACTTTGGTGGCAAAAACAGGAAGGCAGATTATTATTTGAATGGCAATAGATTGGGAGAAGGGGAGGTGCAAAGAGACCTGGGTGTTATTGTGCACCAGTCGCTGAAGGTAAGCATGCAGGTGCAGCAGGCGGTTAAGAAGGCAAATGGTATGTTGGCCTTCGTAGCAAGAGGGTTCGAGTACAGGAACAAGGATGTCTTGCTACAGTTGTACAGGGCCTTGGTGAGACCGCACCTTGAGTATTGTGTGCAGTTTTGGTCAACTTACCTGAGGAAGGACTTTCTTGCCATGGAGGGAGTGCAGCGAAGAGTCACCAGGCTGATACCTGGGATGGCAGGAATGACGTACGAGGAGAGATTGTGTCGATTGGGCTTATACTCGCTGGAGTTTAGAAGACTGAGAGGGGATCTCATCGAAACCTATAAAATTCTGTCAGGTCTGGACAGACTGGATGCAGGAAGGATGTTTCAGATGGCCGGGGAGTCCAGAACCAGGGGTCATAGTCTAAGGATAAGGGGTAAGCCATTTAGGACTGAAATGAGGAGGAATTTCTTCACCCAGAGAGTGGTGAACCTGTGGAATTCTCTGCCACAGAGGGCGGTGGAGGCCAGTTCATTAAATATATTCAAGAAAGAGTGGATATATTTCTTGAGGCTAAAGGGATCAAGGGGTATGGGGAGAAGGCAGGGACAGGGTACTGAATTTGGATAATCAGCCATGATCTCATTGAATGGCGGAGCAGGCTCGAAGGGCCGAATGGCCTACTCCTGCTCCTATCTTCTATGTTTCTATGTCGGCATTAAAAAAATGGCAGCGACGTTTCAGGAGGCTGCAGGATTAGGCCCGCCCACACACGCAATGAAACGCCCCCCGTGACGCACCGATTGGTCAACCATCACGTCACTCAAGTGTAGGATTGGTCAACCGTCACGTCACTCAACGCTAATGAGCAGTAGGATTGGTCAACCGCTAATGAGCGGATTTTGTCCATTTTTTGTACACTGTCCGAACAATTTTTGTCTGACCAAAAAGTAAATATGCCTGTGACACTCTCCTAATCATAACCTTTCTTTTGATATAACATATGTCCAAAGATGTGCGGGTTAGGTTTATTGGCTATGATAAATTGTCCCTTAGTGTTAGGGGGATTAAATACGGGGATCGGGTGGGATATGTGTCGGTGCAGGCTCGATGGGCCGAAATGGCCTCTATCTGCACTGTGGGGTTTCTGTGTGATTCTGTGTGTGATATGTGCAGGTACGCTCTATAACTTGAGTGATGCCCAGACATACAGACAGACAGACGGATCCTTTTAATTTTATATATATATAATAATATTAAACATCCGGTACAAAGAAGTAGTACTTAACAAGAAGATAGTCACAGTCTGTTCATTCAAACCCCGGCGTTCCTTCCGAGTGAGCGCGGCGCAAGTCTCCTGATGTATGTTGCTGTGTTCCGTTGACCCATGTGCGCTTCCTTGGGATCTTGCTGTGTTCTTTTGACCGAAGCTCCTATCAATCTCTGGTTACACGGCGCGCGCTTTCGATGTTCAAAACCTGTATCTTTATACCCTTTTCCCTCTCGTTTTGCCTACGTGGCAGTAATTAACCCTCTAACACCTGGTAAAAAGTCTTGCTCCCTCGTTACCCATCTTATGACCTTGTTTGATCCTTCTGACTTTTTCTCCATGCATTACAAAGTACCCTTATCACAGATCTTCACTTTTCACAGAACACTTCCTAGAATGTTGACAAAACAGTCTGTCCATCCGATAGCTGGACCAATGAAGGACGTCTCCAACTCTTATCTATCTCTCTAGTTTTTATCTCTTTAAGCATAATATTGCTGAATTCCTCATCTCCATAAACTTAGCACAACATTCCATTACTTCAGTAATTTTAAACAGAGGTTTTTAGTCAGGTTGGCATAATCCCATCCTGCTTTGCTCTCGGCCATTCTCCATTTTATACAGGATTTTAGGATCTTAACATACAATTTCACATATCTATCTATATATTCTATCTATCTATATACATATATAATAGCTCTTCTGTCTCTGTCTGTCCTTCCGTCTGTCTGTATGTACTCTATACACTCATAAGTTATAGAGCGTACCTACACATGTGTTATATCAAAAGAAAGCTTATGATTCCGGAATGGTCATAAGCATATTTGCTTTTTGGTCAGACAAAAATTGTGCCGACGGTATCCAAAAAAACGTTCAAAATTCCACTCATTATCCGCTCATTAGCACTGAGTGATGTGAAGGTTGACCAATCGTATGGTCGAGCGACACGACGTTTGACCAATCGCTGCGTCACGGGGGCAGGTTCATTGCTTGTGCGGGCGGGCCATCCGAGAATTGAGTGACGTGACGATTGACCAATCCTACAGTTCAGTGACCTGACGGTTGACCAATCGGTGCGTGTGTGGGCTGGCCTAATCCTTCTGATCTGAGGTGAGTGGCCGCCATCTTGATTCCTAACTCTTCCTTCCTTTTTCCCACTTTCTGCGTGTTTCTTTTGAAATCTAGATATCCAGCAAAAACAAAAGTTGCTTTTAAAACACAAATTTTTTTTTAAAAAAGTTAATTAGTTTGTAAATCTTTTCTCTAACCTCTATAATTTTCCTACCTTTCACCGTTATTGCAGGCCTCGAAGCTTGGGCCTCTGTTGCCCAGCCACGCCCGAGCTAGGCACCTCCCGTCCCGCTCAACAAGCGGCCCGCGATCGCCATCTTTCTAAAGGCTGGCGGCATGGGAATTTGGCAAGCGTAGCCATCGCTGCCATCTTACTAAAGGCAGGCAGGCCAGGAGTCAGCACGCGCGTCAACGTCGGCCCGGAGCACGCGCGTCAACGTCGGCCGCGCGCGGCGACCTGAGTCCGACCGGGCCTCACGCGCTAGGTCGCTCACCGGCGGGCTCTGAGGCGCTGATGAGCGGCGGCGTCTCTCACTCTTCCCCGCGCGGGCTCGCAGGCCCAGCCGCAATCGGCGGTCTTGAAGCCGGCTCGGGCGGGGGGGGCCGGTGCTCGGGAGGGCGGGGCTCGGGAGGGCGGGAAGGGGGGGAAGGGTTACTCCGGCAATCAGGCCCGGCCCTCAATCACAGCCTCAAGCCGGCTCACTCCCGTTCCCGGGGCTTGGCTCCAGCGCAGACCCAGCCGCAATCGGTGGTCTTGAAGCCGGCTCGGGCGGGGTCCGGGGCTCGGGAGGGCAGGGCTCGGGAGGGCGGGATGGGTTACCCCGGCAACTGGGCCCGGCTGTCTCTCACAGCCTCAAGCCGGCTCACGCCCGTTCCCGTGGCTTGGCTCCATTTGCGGCCGCGGGCCACTTGTCCTCTCTCCTTCCCTCTGTGTCTCTCTCCTCCCCCCTCCCCTCCCCCCTTTCCTCCCTCCTCCCCTCTCCTCTCCCCCCTGCCTCACCCTCTCTCTCTCTCCCCCTCTCCCACCTGCCTCACCCTCTCTCTACCACTCTCTCCCCCCTCCCTCCCTCCCCCTCTCCCTCTCTCTCCCCCCTCCCTACCCCCCTCCCCTCCCTCCCCTCCCTCCCCCTCTCTCTCTGCCCCCTCCCTCCCCCTCACTGTCTGCTCCCTCCCTCCCCCTCTCTGCCCCCTCCCTCCCCCTCTGTCTGCCCCCCTCCCTCCCCCTCTCTGTCTGCCCCCTCCCTCCCCCTCTCTGTCTGCCCCCTCCCTCCCCCTCTCTGTCTGCCCCCTCCCTCCCCCCTCTCTGTCTGCCCGCTCCCTCCCCCTCTCTGTCTGCCCCCTCCCTCCCTGATATACCTATCAATTCATCCAATGAAAAGCGACGAGTTAAGATAGTAACTATAAGTTTTTATTGGCTAAATAACAGAGCCCACCCTCGTGGGCGATTGGGTCCAACAAGGAGGAATACCAGCCAGTCGACCACCTTTATACCTGGGCAAGCAGGCGGAGCCATGGGCGGAGTCAGCTGTGGTCAGCCCAGGTATAACAGCGTGACAAGAGGTGACCTTGTGTAGTGACACAACAGTGTAAACAGTGATAACCATAGTGTAACGATATAAACAGTGATAACCATCGTGTAACGATAGTGAACGATAAAAGTGGTTTACCACATTCACCCCTTGTTTAGATTGAGTCCGGCGGGGTGAAGTGTACTACCAGTTTGGGTATGTCAGTCTGTCCGGAGGCCTCGTAAGTCTTTCTGATCGGCGCAGCAGCGGCGGCGGTGATGCAGTATCCGATGTTAATGCTGGTGTCTGCGTGGTCGGCGAAGGCTCGTGGGGTTCCGGCATGCCATCTACCTGGGCTGGATTTGGGTGGGTGGGGGGTAACGGTGGTGTCTCAGGGGTGCCCGAGGGTGCAAGGTCTCGTAAGGAGACTGTGTCCTCCCGCCCGTCTGGGTATGCCACATAGGCGTACTGGGGTTTGGCATGCAGGAGGTCCACCCTCTCGACCAGGGGGTCCATTTTATGGGCCCTCATGTGCTTTCGCAGCAAGACGGGCCCCGGAGAAGTCAGCCATGTTGGTAGCGAGGTTCCCGTAGTCGACTTCCTGGGGAAAACAAACATTCGTTCATGGGGGTGGCGTTAATGGCCGTGCAAAGCAGTGACCGGATGGAATGCAGCGCTGCTGGGAGGACTTCCTGCCAGCGAGAGGTTGGCAGGCCCTTAGACTTTAAGGCTAAGAGAACGGCCTTCCAGACAGTCGCGTTCTCTCTTTCCACCTGGCCGTTCCCTCGGGGGTTGTAGCTGGTGGTCCTGCTTGCAGCAATGCCTCTCGCTAGTAGGAACTGGCGAAGTTCCTCGCTCATGAAGGATGAGCCCCGGTCGCTATGTATATAGTTCGGGAACCCGAACAAGGCGAAGAGGTCGTTCAGGCATTTGATGACCGTGGTACTGGTCATGTCTGGGCAGGGGAAGGCAAAGGGGAAACGGGAGTACTCATCAATGATGTTGAGGAAGTACACATTACGGTCAGAGGACGGGAGGGGCCCCTTAAAATCAATGCTCAAGCGCTCGATGAGGCGGGTGGCCTTGATCAGGCTTGCTCTGTCCGGCCTAAAGAAATGCGGTTTGCATTCGGCACAGGTTTGGCAGTTCCTGGTCATGGTCCTGACCTCCTCGATGGAGTAGGGCAGGTTGCGGGCCTTAATGAAGTGGTAAAGTCTGGTGACCCCAGGGTGGCAGAGGTCGTTGTGGAGGGTCTGCAGTCTATCAATTTGTGAATTGGCGCATGTACTTCGTGATAGAGCATCTGGGGGTTCGTTCAGTTTACCCGGCCGGTACAAGATATCATAATCATAGGTGGAGAGCTCGATTCTCCACCTCAAGATCTTGTCGTTCTTGATTTTGCCCCTCAGCTTGTTATTAAACATAAAAGCGACCGAACGCTGGTCGGTGAGGAGGGTAAATCGTTTGCCTGCCAGGTAGTGCCTCCAGCGTCTTACTGCCTCCACGATCGCCTGGGCCTCCTTCTCGACCGAAGAGTGTCGGATCTCAGGGCCCTTGGAGGGTCCTTGAGAAGAAGGCCACAGGTCTCCCCGCCTGGTTAAGGGTTGCTGCTAGGGCGAAGTCGGATGCATCGCTCTCCACTTGGAAAGGGGATGGACTCATCCACCGCGTGCATTGTGGCCTTAGCAATGTCTCCCCTTTATGAGGGAGAAGGCTGCGCACGCTTCTGCCGTCAGGGGGAAGGAGGTTGACTTCATGAGGGGTCTGGCTTTGTCCGCATAATTCGGCACCCATTGGGCATAGTAGGCGAAGAGCCCCAGGGTTCTCTTCAGCGCCTTTGGACAGTGGGGGAGGGGAAGCTCCATGAGGGGGGCGCATTCTTTCGGGGTCGGGGCCGATGACTCCGTTCTCTACTACGCAGCCGAGGATGGCGAGACGCGAGGTGTTAAACACACATTTCTCCTTATTGTAAGTGAGGTTCAGCCGTTCGGCCGTACGGAGGAATTTCTCCAGATTAACATCGTGGTCCTGCCGGTCGCGGCCGCAGATGGTGACGTTATCTAAATAAGGGAACGTGGCCTGCAGCCCGTTCTGGTCAACCATCCGGTCCATCTCCCTTTGGAAGACCGAAACCCCGTTGGTGACGCCAAAAGGGAACCCTAAGGAAGTGGTGGAGGTGGCCATTCGCCTCGAAGGCGGTATACTGGCTGTCCTCTGGGCGGATAGGGAGTTGGTGATAGGCCGACTTAAGGTCGATGGTGGAGAATACCCGGTACTGTGCAATCTGATTGACCATATCAGATATGCGGGGAAGGGGGTATGCGTCCAGCTGGGTGTACCGGTTTATGGTTTGGCTGTAGTCGATGACCAGGCGGTTTTTATTGCCGGTCTTAACGACTACGACCTGGGCACGCCAGGGGCTGTTGCTCCTCTCGATGATGCCCTCCTTCAGGAGACGCTGCACCTCAGAGCTAATAAAAGCTCTGTCCCCGGCGCTGTACCGCCTGCTCTTGGTGGCGACGGGTTTACAGTCGCGGGTGAGGTTAGCGAACAGGGAGGGGGGCGGGACCTTGAGGGTGGATAGGCCGCAGGTGGTACGCGGTGGGCGGTTTAAAGGCTGCTGGTTGTCGACTGTGAGTGGAGGGAGGGGTCCACCGTATGCCAAAGTGACACTTTGAAGGTGGGATTGGAAGTCCAGCCCTAGTAGGACGGCAGCGCAGAGCTGGGGGAGGACGAGGAGTTTAAAATTTTTATACTCCGTGCCCCTAACCGACAGGGTCACAGCACAGTAGCCGCTGATGTCTGTAGAATGGGACCTCGACGCCATCGAGATCCGGTTGCACGTTGGCTGGACAGTGAGGGAGTAGTGGCTCACCGTGTCTGGATGGATGAAACTCTCCGTGCTTCCGCTGTCGAACAGGCAGGTCCTGGCGTGGCCGTTTACTTTGATGTCCATCATGGACTTGGACAGGTGATGCGGGCGAGCTTGGTCCAGTGTGACGGAGGCTAGTGTATGGCTGAGCGAGCTGCTGTAGTCTGCGGGTGAGGCGGTGGTCGGGTCTGGAGACAAGGTGGCGGTCGAGTGTGGTGGGCAAAATGTCGGCGCCCACAACGTTGAATAAAATGGCGGAGAAGATGGCCGCCCCCACAATTCACGAGGCATTGCTGGCGTCGGTGGCCTTGATCAAAGATGGCCGCCCCCACGACTCACACGAGGGGATACTGGCATCTGTGGCCTTGATGAAAGATGGCTGCCCCACAACTCGCATGAGGCACTGCTGGCGTCTGTGGCTTTCCCCCTGCAGGCCTTCGCGAAGTGGCCTTTCTTGTGGCAATCGGAGCAAGTCGCGTTTCTTGCAGGGCAGCGCGTCCTCGGGTGTTTCCCCTGCCCACAGAAGAAGCAGCCGGCGGCCCGATCGCGGGGCTCCGATGTCGCAGCCGGTACCGGGGGTGGCGGTCCCGATCGGTTCTGGGACGCCGACACTGAGGTAGGTCCCAGAGGCGGCGGTGCGAGGGGTATTGCGGCCGGGGTCGGGCCGGAGTCCCAGGGTCACGCAGCACAGTACCTGGAGTACGCCTCGAGGTCCCGATGGGCCACTTCCAGAGAGCGAGCGAGGGCTGCAGTTGTGTTCAGGTCGAGGCCCTTTGATTCGAGCAGTCTTTGCCGTGAGCAGTCGGCCCGAAGGCCTTTCACGAAGGCATCGCGGATATTCCCTTCAGTATTTTCTGCAGCCGTTACAGCTTTAAAGTCACAGTCCCTGCCGAGTGTTTGTAGCGCCCATAAAAATTCATCTACAGACTCTCCTGGCTGTTGCGAGCGGGATCTTAGGAGATGTCTGGCATACATAGAGTTTACCGGGCTCCGGTACTGCTCTTTCAGCAGGTTGAGGGCGTCCTCGTATGTAGTAAGGTCCTGGATGAATGCAAATACTTTAGGGCTCACTTGGGCGGTCAGAACTCTTAGTTTGGATCCCAGAGGCACACCGGATTCTCCCAGGTAGGATTCGAAACAGCTCAGCCAGTGTTTGAAGTCGAGGGCTGAGTTCGCTGCCTGTGGGTTTAGATCCAGGTACGGCGGGTGGAGGGCTCGCAGCCAGGCCGGCTGCTGTGGCTGTTGTAGCTGGCCGTTTGGCTGGTCGTTTTGCTGCTCCGATCCACTCATTTCAAAATTTAGCCAATAAAATTGATATACCTATCAATTCATCCAATGAAAAGCGACGAGTTAAGATAGTAACTATAGGTTTTTATTGGCTAAATAACAGAGCCCACCCTCGTGGGCGATCGGGTCCAACAAGGAGGAATACCAGCCAGTCGACCACCTTTATACCTGGGCAAGCAGGCGGAGCCATGGGCGGAGTCAGCTGTGGTCAGCCCAGGTATAACAGCGTGACAAGAGGTGACCTTGTGTAGTGACACAACATTGTAAACAGTGATAACCATAGTGTAACGATATACACAGTGATAACCATAGTGTAACGATAGTGAACGATAAAAGTGCTTTACCACACTCCCCCTCTGTCTGCCCCCTCCCTCCCCCTCTGTCTGCCCCCTCCCTCCCCCTCTCTCCCTGCCCCTCTCTCCCTGCCCCTCCCCCTCCCCCTCTCCCTGCCCCCTCCCTCCGCCCCCTCCCTCCCCCTCTCTCCCTGCCCCCTCCCTCCCCCTCTCTCCCTGCCCCCTCCCTCCCCCCTCTCTCTCTCCCCCTCTCTCTCTCCCCCCCTCTCTCTCTCCCCCTCTCTCCCCCCTCTCTCTCTCCCCCCTATCTCTCTCTCCCCCCTCTCCCCCCTCTCTCTCTCCCCCCTCTCTCTCTCTCTCCCCCCAGTCTCTCTCTCCCCCCCCCGCCTCTCTCTCTCTCTTCTCCCCCCAGTCTCTCTCTCTTCTCCCCCCAGTCTCTCTCTCTCTCTCTTCTCCCCCATTCTCTCTCTCTCTCTCCCCGTCTCTCTCCCCCCAGTCCCTCTGTCTCTCTTCTCCCCCCAGTCTCTGTCTCTCTCTCTTCTCCCCCGAGTCTCTCTCTCTCTCTTCTCCCCCGAGTCTCTCTCTCTCTTCTCCCCCGAGTCTCTCTCTCTCTCTTCTCCCCCAGTCTCTCGCTCTCTCTCTTCCCCCCAGTGTCTTGCTCTCTCTCTTCCCCCCAGTCTCTCGCTCTCTCTCTTCCCCCCAGTCTCTCGCTCTCTCTCTTTCCCCCCAGTCTCTCGCTCTCTCTCTCTTCCCCCCAGTCGCTCTCATTGAGATCAGCCATGATCTCATTGAATGGCGGAGCAGGCTCGAAGGGCCGAATGACATACTCCTATCTTCTATGTTTCCCCCCAGTCGCGCTCTCTCTCTCTCTTCCAACAATAACATGCCCTCAAAAAACCCTCGGCACCGCCGGGCACTTCAGCTAGTGTATATATAAACGAGTCTGTCTGTCTGTATGTATGTCCGCTATACACTCAAAAGTTATAGAGCGTACCTACACATATGTTATATCAAAAGAAAGGTTATGATTAGGGGAGTGTCATAGGCATCTTTACTTTTTGGTCAGACAAAAATTGTTCGGACAGTATACAAAAAACGTTCAAAAAAAGGACAATATCCGCTCATTAGCGGTTGACCAATCCTACCGCTCATTAGCGTTGAGTGACGTGATGGTTGACCAATCGTACAGGGGATAGCGTTGACTGATGTGATGGTTGACCAATCCTACACTACAGTGACCTGATGGTTGACCAATCAGTGCGTCACCGGGGGCGTTTCATTCCGTGTGTGGGCGGGCCTAATCCTGCAGCCTCCCCAAACTTCGCCGCCATTTTTTAAATCCCCACAGCGACAGCACCAGCGCAACAAACCCCCACATTGCGGCTCCGGGAGCGGGAGGCGAGTTGGGGTCACTCGGGCCGGGCCTCACAACCGCTCGGCCCGAGACACAGAGTGGGCGGGGGAGCGGCAGCGCCCGGCCGTAAACCGCGCGGCCCAAAAATGCCCTGGCAACGCCGGGCCCCCCCATTAGTTATATTAGAATGCTTATCGAATCTTAATAATGTTTACTAAATCCTACAGGTACACCCTATCCTACACTGATGTCACGCTAACTGGCCTGTAGTTCCCTGCTTTTCCTCTCCCACCTTCCTTGCATAACGGTGTTACATTTGCGACCTTCCAATCCGCTGGGACCGTTCTACAATCTCGGGAATTTTGGAAGATCAAAACCAATGCATCTCTTCAGCCACCTCTTTTACAACCCTAGGATGTAGGCCGTCAGGTCCAGGGGATTTGTCGGCTTTTAGTCCCATTAGTTTTCCTTGTACCTTTTCTCTACTTATATTAATTACGTTAAGTTCCTCACCCTCATTACACCCTTGGTTCCCCACCATTTTTGGTATGCTTTTTCTGTCTTCTACTGTGAAGACATTTGTTTAACGTTTCTGCTATTTTCTTATTGCCCATAATAATTTCTCCTGTCTCATCCTCTAAAGAACCAACGTTTACTTTTGCAACTCTTTTCCTTTTTACATACTTGTAGAAACTCTTACAATCTGCTTTTATATTTCTTACTAGTTTTCTCTCATTCTATTTTTTCCCTTTGTATCAATTTTTTGGTCAACCTTTACTGGTTTCTGAAACTCTCCCAATCCTCAGGCTTAATATTATTCTTTGCAACATTATAAGCTTCTTCTTTCAATCTAATGCTATCCTTAACTTCTTTAGTTAGCCACGGTTGGATCCCTTTTCCCGTGGAGTTTTTGTTTCACAATGGAATGTATTTTTGTTGACAATTATGAAATATTTCTTTAAATGCTAGCCACTGCTTATCTACCGCTATACCTTTTAATCTATTTTTCCAATCTACCTTGGCCAACTTGCCCCTCATACCTATGTAATAGGCTTTATTTAAGTTTAAGTCTCTAGTTTTGGACTGAGGCAAGTGCCTCTCAGAATTTTACGTTAATTTTATCATATTATGATCACTCTGCCCCAGAGGATCCTTTACTATGAGATTGCTAATTAACTCTGTTTCATTACACACCACATGATCTAAAATAGCCTGTTCCCTGGTTGGCTCCATGACATATTGTTTTCGGAAACTGTCCCAAATGCATCCCATGAACTCATCCTCCTTTGCCAATTTGATTTGTCCATTCTATAGAAACATAGAAGATAGGAGCAGGAGTAGGCCATTCGGCCCCTCGAGTCAGCTCCGCCATTCAATGAGATCATGGCTGATCATCCAAATTCAGTACCCTGTCCCTGCCTTCTCCCCATATCCCTTTAGCCTTAAGAAATATATCTAACTCCTTCTTGAATATATTTAATGAATTGGCCTCCACTGCCTTCTGTGGTAGAGAATTCCACAGGTTCACCACTCTCTGGGTGAAGAAATTCCTCCTCATCTCTGTCCTAAATGGCTTACCCCTTATCCTTAGGCTGTGACCCCTGGTTCTGGACTCCCCGGCCATCGGGAACATCCTTCCTGCATCTAGTCTGTCCAGGCCTGACAGAATTTTATATGTGAAGATTAAAGTCCCCCAAGATTATTGCATGACTTTTGTTGCAAGCTCCTACTATTTCTTGATTAATATTCTGTCTAATGGTTTAGCTATGGTTAGGGGGCCTATATACTACTCCTACCAGCGTTTTCTGCCCCTTGTTATTCCTTAGCTCCTTAGTCTACTTCCTGATCTTCTGAGTCGAGATCCTATGTCGCTTCCGTTTTTCAAAATAGCAGCCACGGGATCTTTTACACCCACCTGAGAGGGCAGACGGGGCAGCGGTTTAACGTCGCATCCGAAAGGTGGCACCTCTGACAGAGCAGCTCTCCCTCAGTACTGCCCTGGAGTGTCAGCCTAGATTACGTGCTCAAGTCTCCAGAGTGGGACTCAAACCCACGACCTTCTGACTCTAGAGGTGAGAGTGTCGCCCACTGAGCCGAGGCTGACACCTCTTAAGCTCCAGCCTAGTTATTGGGGTTATTATCAGCATCTTCAAACCAACCCGCCGCCCCCCAACCCCGTAATTGCCATTATTAACACAGAACAGTCCTTCATGTGATTAACAGCAAAATGGGACCAGTGCGCTCAGGTGTGGACTCGCTGGTGTCTCAGCAGGTGAGATGGACTGGTGAATCCCTTGTCACACACTGAGCAGGGGAACGGCCTCTTCCCGGCGTGGGTGAACTGGTGTTTCCGAAGATTGGATGAGTGCGTAAACCTCTTCCCGCAGTGAGAGCAGCTGAACGGCCTCTCCCCGGTGTGGATGCGTCGATGCTTCTTCAGGCCCTTGGAGCATTTGAAACCCTTGTCGCACTCGGAACATTTAAACAGCCTCTCGTCAGTGTGAACCAGCTGGTGTTCCCGCAGAGAGGTGTGACGAGTGAATCCTTTCCCGCACTCGGAGCAGGTGAATGGCTTCTCGTCAGTGTGAACCAGCTGGTGTTCCCGCAGAGAGAAGGGACGAGCGAATCCTTTCCCGCACTCGGAGCAGGTGAACGGCCTCTCGTCAGTGTGGAGCAGCTGGTGTCTCAGCAGGTTGTAGGAGAGAGTGAATCCCTTCCCACACACGGAGCAGGTGAACGGCCTCTCCCCGGTGTGAATTCGCTGGTGCTGTATCAGGTCACTGGATCTTCTGAAGCCCTTCTCGCAGTCGGAGCACTGAAAAGGTCTCTCATTGGTGTGAACACGCTCGTGTATCAACAGGTGGCAAGACTGGTTAAACCTCTTTTCACAGTGAGAGCAGGCGAACGGCTTCTCCCCGGTGTGAACTCGCCGGTGTCTCAGCAGGGCGGATTGTTGAGTGAATCCCTTCCTGCACACGGAGCAGGTGAACGGCCATTTCACAGAGTGACTGCGTTGATGAGTCTCCAGCTCGGAAAGGCAACTGAATCCCTTCCCACATTCCCGACATTTGCACGGACTCTCCTCGCTTTGGTTACACTTGTGCCTCCCCAGGCTTAACCTTCGGTTGAATCCACGCCCACACACAAGACACGTGTGCAGTTTACCCGCACTCTGATTGCTGCTTTCCGCTTCCATATGTCGATGATATTCAGGTCCTGATGAATCGAGTGACTCTGTCAGATCTTCGTGTGAAGTTTGCGTTAAGCTGCCCGTCTGCAATTCCTCCCCTTGCAAGAGACAGTAAAAGAGGTTTATATAAGTAATTAATGTAAATACAGGAGAGAAAATAAAGAAAGACTGGCCTTTATACAGCGCCTTTCACGACCAACGGTTTTACAGCCAATGAAGTACTTTTTGAAGTGTAGTCGCTGTTGTAATGTGGGAAACACTGCAGCCAATTTGCATGATAAATAATGGCCAGGACACCGGGGATAACTCTCCTGCACTTCTTCGAAATAGTGGGATCGTTTATGTCCACCTGAACGTCTCATCCGAAAGACAGCCCTCCGACAGTGCGGCACTCCCTCAGTACCTACCCTCCGACAGTGCGGCGCTCCCTCAGTACTGCCCCTCCGACAGTGCAGCGCTCCCTCAGTACTGCCCCTCCGACAGTGCAGCGCTCCCTCAGTATTGCCCCTCCCACAGTGCAGCGCTCCCTCAGTACTGCTCCTCCCACAGTGCAGCACTCCCTCAGTACTGCCCCTCTGAAAGTGCAGCACTCCCTCAGTACCGCCCCTCCGACAGAGCGACACTCCTTCGGCACTGCCGTGGAGTGTCAGCCTAGGTTTATGTGCTCAAGTCCCTGGAGTGGGGACTGTGAACCCACAACTTTCTGATTCAGAGACGAGGGTGCTCCCAACTGAGCCATTGGCTGGCTCTCAAGGTCTTTCACATCCTTGCTAAAGTGCGGTGGCCGGGTGAATTGTCACTGTCCCTTTAATCTGAAGAACACACGAGAAGGGGGAGGGAGTCCCTTTAAATATGGAGGGGGTGGGTGTCCCTTTAAATGTGAAGGGGAGGGAGTCCCTTTAAATGTGGAGGGGAGGGAGTCCCTTTAAATGTGGAGGGGGTGGGTGTCCCTTTGAATGTGGTTGAGGTGGGTGTCCCTTTAAATGTGGAGAGGCGGGGCCGCGCATGCTCATTCGGCTCCTTACCACCAGTCTGCCAGTGCGCCTGCGCGGGGCCTCCGGGCAGCAGACGGAAGGCCGGGCCCGGGGAAGAGGCGGAATCAGCGGCCGGGGTAAAGTCAAGTGTTTGGGAAGCGATTTAAATCGAGGTGAGGGGCGGGGGCGGGAGCGGAGAGCGAGATTATAAAGAAAAATACGAGAAAAACCAATACCTGAGAGTCGGGCGGACGGGACCTCCACGGACGCCGAATGGAGCGGATTGAATCGCGCGGGGGGGGGGTGGCGGAGTGAGCCGGAGCAATGTGACTCTGACTGACGGGAGCGCTGACCAATAGGAAGAGGGCTGAGCTGGGATGGACTGAACTGGGCGGCCTGATCCTCCAACCAATGGCGGCGCGGTAAGGGGGCGGGACCTTCCCCCCCTCCGGCGCTGGGGCCCGATTGTGACGTCATCAGAGGCCCATTCAGGTGGATGGAGGCCGGCCCGGGCCTCTGACTGACGGTAGCTCTGACCAATAGGACGAGGGCGGAGGTGGGAGGACTGAACTGGGCGGCCTGGTCCTCCAATCAATGACGGCGCGGCTAGGGGGCGGGGCCTCCTCTCCAGCTCAGGTGCGCTGGGGCCGATTGTGACGCGCTGTCCCCAGGTGAGAGCAGCTCAGTCAGCACAGAGCTGGGGCTGGAATCTGGCAAAGGGGCAGAACATACATAAATGACCTGGATATTGCAATGCAGTGTAGCATTTCTAAATTTGCCGATGACACCAAACTTGGGGGTGTGGCAAACAGTGAGGATGATACCAATCGACTGCAGCAGGACGTGGAAAGGCTAGCAGAATGGGCAGACAGGTGGCAGATGGAATTTAATACATAGAAACATAGAAGATAGTAGCAGGAGTAGGCCATTCGGCCCCTCGAGCCTGCTCCGCCATTCAATGAGATCATGGCTGATCATCCAAATTCAGTACCCTGTCCCTGCTTTCTCCCCATATCCCTTTAGCCTTAAGAAATATATCTAACTCCTTCTTGAATATATTTAATGAATTGGCCTCAACTGCCTTCTGTGGTAGAGAATTGTACAGGTTCACCACTCTCTGGGTGAAGAAATTCCTCCTCATCTCTGTCCTAAATGGATTACCCCTTATCCTTAGACTGTGGCCCCTGGTTCTGGACTCTCCCGCCATCGGGAACATCCTGCATCTAGTCTGTCTAGTCCTGTTAGAATTTTATAAGTTTCAATGAGATCCCCTCTCATTCTTCTAATCTCTATTGAATATAAGCCTAATCGACCCAATCTCTCCTCATACGTCATTCCTGCCATCCCAGGTATCAGTCTGGTGAATCTTCGCTGCGCTCCCTCCATGGCAAGAACATCCTTCCTCAGATAAGGCGACCAAAACTGCACACAATACTCAAGGTGTGGTCTCACCAAGGCCCTGTACAACTGCAGCAAGACATCCTTGTTCCTGTACTCAAATCCTTTCGCTACGAAGGCCAACATACCATTTGCCTTCTTAACCGCCTGCTGCACCTGCATGCTTCCCTTCAGCGACTGGTGCACAAGGACATCTCCAACTTTTTCCAGTTCTGACGAAAGGTCACAGACCTGAATCGTTAACTCTGTTTCTCTCCCTCCACAGATGCTGCCTGACCTGCTGAGTGTTTCCAGCAATTTTCCGTTTTTATTTCAGAATTTCCAGCATCCGCGATATCTTGCTTTTGTGTTCGTAATCCAGAGGCCTGAACTAATGATCCGGAAAGACGAGTGCGAATCCCACCACGGCAGCTGGGGAATTTAAATTCAGTTCATGAAATAAAAATCTGGAATAAAAAGCTAGTATGGTGCGGTAACCATGGGATTGTCGTAAAAATCCCATCTGTTTCACTCATGCCCTTTAGGAAAGGAAATCTAACGTCCTTACCCGGTCTGGCCTATATGTGACTCCAGACCCACAGCAATGTGGTTGACTCGTTAACTGCCCCACTGAAATGGCCGAGCAAACCACTTCTATTGTGGGACTACCTTCACCTCACGGACCCCAGCGGTTCGAGAAGGCGGCTCTCCGCCACCTTCTCGAGGGCAGTTAGGGACGGGCAATAAATGCCGACCTTGCCAGCGACGCCCACATCCCGCGAGCTAATATTTAAAAAAAACCTGCCCCAATCAGGAAAGAATGAACAGGCTTGAAAAGAGAAGGCTGAGGGGTGACCTGATAGAGGTCTTTAAAATTCTGAAAGGTTTTGATAGAGTGGATACAGAGAGAATGTGTCCACTTGTGGGGAAGAGCAAATCTAGAAGCCACCAGTATAAGATAGGGAATTCAACAACAACAACCGCTTGCCTTTATATAGCACCTTTTAACATAGTACATAAGAAATAGGAGCAGGAGTAGGCCAATTGGCCCCTCGAGCCTGCTCCGCCATTCAATAAGATCATGGCTGATCTGATCCTAACCGCCAATCCACTATCACAGAACCATCTCCTGAATCTAACAGAATTAGACACACGAAATAGGAGCAGGATCAGGCTACACGGCCCCTGGGCCCGCTCCGCGACCCACAGGGCCATGACCGATCCGAACCTAGACTCATGTCCAAATTCCTGCCCGCTCCCCGTAACCCTTTATTCCCTTTACTTCTAGGAAACTGTCTATTTCAGTTTTAAATTTATGTAATGATGTAGCTTCTACAGCTTTTTGGGGCAGCATATTCCATGGACCTACCACCCTCTGAGTGAAGTAGTTCCTCCTCATCTCAGTTTTGAAAGAGCAGCCCCTTATTCTAAGACTATGCCCCCTAGTTCTAGTTTCACCCATCATCGGGAACATCCTCCCAGCATCCACCCGATCCAACCCCTTCACAATCTTATATGTTTCAATAAGATCGCCTCTCATTCTTCTGAACTCCAATGAGTAGAGTCCCAATCTACTCAACCTCTCCTCATATGTCCATCCCCTCATCCCCGGGATTAACCGAGTGAACCTTCTTTGTACTGACTCGAGAGCAAGTATGTCTTTTCTTAAGTATGGACACCAAAACTGTATGCAGTATTCCAGGTGCGGTCTCACCAATACCTTGTACAACTGAAGCAATACCTCCCTATTTTTATATTTTATCCCCCTAGCAATGAAAGCCAACATTCCATTGGCCTTCTTAATCACTTGCTGCACCTGCATACTAACCTTTTGAGTTTCGTGCACCAGGACCCCCAGATCCCTTTGTACTTCAGTATTTTCCAGTTTCTTACCATTAAGATAACAACTTGCTCTACGATTTTTCCTGCCAAAGTGCATAACCTCACATTTTCCAGTATTGTATTCCATCTGCCAAATCTCTGCCCACTTACTTAGCCTGTCTATGTCCCCTTGCAGGTTTTTTATGTCCTCCTCACTCACTACTTTCCCTCCCATCTTAGTATCATCTGCACACTTTGATATGTTACACTCGGTCCCCTCCTCCAAATCGTTAATATAGATTGTAAAAAGTTGGGGACCCAGCACTGACCCCTGCGGAACACCACTAGTTACTGATTGCCAGTCCGAGAATGAACCATTTATCCCAACTCTCTGCCTTCTGTTAGATAGCCAATCCTCTATCCATGCCAGAATATTACCCCCAATCCCGTGATTTTTTATCTTAAGCAATAATCTTTTGTGTGGCACCTTGTCAAATGCCTTTTGGAAGTCTAAATACACTACGTCCACTGGTTCCCCTTTATCCACACTACATGTTACTTCCTCAAAGAACTCCAGCAAATTTGTCAAACATGACTTCCCCTTCATAAAACCATGCTGACTTTGTCCTATTAAATTATGATTATCCAAATGTCCTGTTACTGTCTCCTTAATAATGGACTCCAATATTTTACCTGCCACAGATGTTAGGCTAACCGGTCTATAGTTTCCAGCCTTCTGTCTACTGCCCTTTTTAAATAAGGGCATTACATTCGCAGTTTTCCAGTCTGCTTGAAAAGAGAAGGCTGAGGAGGTGACCTCATAGAGGTCTTTAAAATTCTGAAAGGCTTTGATAGAGTGGATACAGAGAGAATGTGTCCACTTGTGGGGAAGAGCAAATCTCGAGGCCACCAGTATAAGATAGGGAATTCAACAACAACAACCGCTTGCCTTTATATAGCACCTTTTAACATAGTAAAACACGGAGCCACATAAGGAGCTATTGGGACAGTTGACCAAAAGCTTGGTCAAAGAGGTAGGTTTTAAGCAGCGTCTTAAAGGACCATCTCCTTTCACCTTGCACCATCATCCCTTTTGTCATTTAATCTCTCCTGCCTTCCACCCTATCACAGACCTTCCCTTTTTGTTCTTTCCTCCTCTCCCCCCTTTCCCTGCCCCTGCACTTGCTGAAAATCTGCTACATCTCTAACTTTTTCCAGTTCTGACGAAAGGCTAACACTAGTTTCTCTCTCCACAGATGCTGCCTGACCTGCTGAGTATTTCCACCATTTTTTCTGATTGTATTTCTTAAAGGAAGGTTTGTGAAAGGTAGGTCATGCCTGACAAAGCTGTTTGAATGTTTTGAGGAGGTGACTAAAGTAGCGGACAGAGGAATGCCTGTGGATTTTGTTTATATGGCCTTCCAGAAGCCATTTGATAAAGTCACGCATAAGAGACTGTTAACTAGATGTAATATCTCCAAGTTTGCAGACGACACAAAGCTGGGTGGGCGTGTGTGCTGTGAGGAGGATGCCGAGAAACTCCAGTATGATTTGGACAGGTTGGGTGATTGGGCAGAAGCATGGCAGATGCAGTATAATGTGGATAAATGCGAGGTTATCCACTTTGGTGTCAAAAACAGGAAGGCAGATTATTATCTGAACGGCACTAGATTGGGAGAAGAGGAAGTGCAACGAGACCTGGGTGTCCTTGTGCATCAGTCGCTGAAGGTAAGCATGCAGGTGCAGCAGGCGGTTAAGAAGGCAAATGGTATGTTGGCCTTCGTAGTGAGAGGGTTTGAGTACAGGAACAAGGATGTCTTGCTGCAGTTGTACAGGGCCTTGGTGAGACCACATCTTGAGTATTGTGTGCAGTTTTGGTCGCCTTAACTGAGGAAGGATGTTCTTGCCATAGAGTGCAGCGAAGATTCACCAGACTGATACCTGGGATGGCAGGAATGACATATGAGGAGAGATTGGGTCGATTGGGCTTATATTCGCTAGAGTTTAGAAGAATGAGAGGGGATCTCATTGAAACTTATTAACAGGACTAAACAGACTAGATGCAGGAAGGATGTTCCCGATGGCGGGTGAGTCCAGAACCAGGGGTCACAATCTAAGGATAAGGGGTAAGCCATTTAGGACTGAGATGAGGAGGAATTTCTTCACCTAGAGAGTGGTGAACCTGTGGCATTCTCTACCACAGAAGGCAGTAGAGGTCAATTCATTAAATATATTCAAGAAAGGAGTTAGATATATTTCTTAAGGCTAAGGGGATCAAGGGACATGGGGAGAAAGCAAGGACAGGGTACTGAATTTGGATGATCAGCCATGATCGCATTGAATGGCGGAGTAGGCTCGAGGGGCCGTGTGGCCTACTCCTGCTCCTATTTCTTATGTTCTTTCTTTACACTGATTGATTTGACGTTATCGTCCTCACCAGATGGCACGTCAATCGATTCAACAAACTCACAAAGACACTTCAGTTGGGTGTATAACTTTATTAGTTCAAAATCCACCCCGAACTTAACTAAGAATCACATTCCTAGCTGGACATCAGTCCTCTGGCACCTACTCTCCCACAAGCCGCCAGTGATTACACCCTCACGGCTCGAGGGGAGGGAACCTCGACTGAGACATGGAGCTGGGCCCTGTTCTCCCAAAGGGACGGATAACTGATCTACTCTTTTTATATAATCGTTCCTGTGTTTACCTCGGGTCATTGAGCATGAGAACACAGGAGTCGAACCATAGCTGCTGCAGACGCCCCACTGTGTCTCAAGGCTACAGAGTTCACTCCTGTCTTTCTCCAGTGTTTTCTGTCACCTCTCTGCTTCCACTGTCTTCACCTGATCTTCCTCTTCGGACCGTTTTGCTCAGAAACATGTTCCCCCCACCCCCCCGCCCCCCCAGGGTTCTATGTCAGCGAAACACTTGTCAGGTCACGAGACTGGTTTCACTGAATAGTGTGCAGTTTTGGTCGCCTTATCTGAGGAAGGATGTTCTTGCCATGGAGGGAGTGCAGCGAAGATTCACTGGGCTGATACCTGGGATGGCAGGAATGACGTATGAGGAGAGATTGGGTCGATTGGGCTTGTACTCACTGGAGTTTAGAAGAATGAGAGGGGAGCTCATTGAAACATATAAAATTCTAACAGGACTAGACAGACTAGATGCAGGAAGGATGTTCCCGATGGTCGGGGTGTCCAGAACCAGGGGTCACAGTCTAAGGATAAGGGGTAAGCCAGTTAGGACATAGAAACATAGAAGATAGGAGCAAGAGTAGGCCATTCGGCCCCTCGAGCCTGCTCCGCCATTCAATGAGATCATGGCTGATCATCCAAATTCAGTACCCTGTCCCTGCCTTCTCCCCATATCCCTTGATCCCTTTAGCCTTAAGAAATATATCCAACTCCTTCTTGAATATTATTTAATAAATTGGCCTCTACTGCCAGCGTAGGTGTGGCAGGGCTGGGTTGAAAGTGGATTTTTAACATTTGTTAAATTTTAACATCTTATCTCTGACCCTCAGAGTCGGAAAGTTGTGGGTTCAGAGTCATAACGGCACGGAAGGAGGCCATTTGGCCTATCGAGTGCATGCCGGCTCTCTGTAGAGCGATCCAGTCAGTCCCATTCCCCCGCTCTATCCCCGTAGCCCTGCAAGTTTATTTCCCTCAAGTGCCTATCCAGTCTCCCCGAGTGTCTCCGCTTCCACCACTTCCATCGGCAGCGAGTTCCAGGTCACATCCCCCCTGTATCTCTTGCCCAAAATCTTAAATCTGTGCGCCCCTAGTCCTTGTACCATCAACTAGTGGGAACAGCCTTTCCCTGTCTAGCCTATCCAAACCCGTCATAATCTTGTACACCTCTATCAAATCACCCCGCAACCTCCTTTGCTCTAATGAAAACAAATCCAGCTTCTCCAACCTGTCCTTGTAACTAAGATCCCCCATCCCCGGAACCATTCTGGTAAATCTCCTCTGCACCCTCTCAAGGGCCTTCACATCCTTCCTAAAGTGTGGTGACCAGAACTGGACGCAATACTCCAGTTGTGGCCTAACCAGCACTTTATAAAGATTCACAGAGATGAGGAGGAATTTCTTCACCCAGAGAGTGGTGAACCTGTGGAATTCTCTACCACAGAAGGCAGTAGAGGCCAATTCATTAAATAAGCTGGAAACTATAGACCAGTTAGCCTAACATCTGTGGTTGGCAAAATGTTGGTGTCCATTATTAAGGAAACAGTAACAGAGCATTTGGATAAACATAATTTAATAGGACAGAGTCAGCATGGTTTTATGAAGGGGAAGTCATGTTTGACAAATTTGCTCGAATTCTTTGAGGATGCAACATACAGGGTGGATAAAGGGGAACCAGTGGATGTAGTGTATTTGGACTTCCAAAAGGCATTTGACAAGGTTCCACACAAAAGATTACTGATCAAGATAAGAAATCACGGGATTGGGGGTAATATACTGGCACGGGTGGAAGATTGGCTATCTAACAGAAAACAAAGAGTTGGGATAAATGGTACATTCTCGGGCTGGCAATCAGTAACTAGTGGTGTTCCGCAGGGGTCAGTGCTGGGACCCCAACTCTTTACAATCTATATTAACGATTTGGAGGAAGGGACCGAGTGCAACATATCCAAGTTTGCCGACAATACAAAGATGGGAGGGAAAGCAGTGAGTGAGGAGGACATAAAAAACCTGCAAAAGGACATAGACAGGCTAAGTGTGTGGGCAGAAATTTGGCAGATGCAATATAATGTTGGAAAGTGTGAGGTTATGCATTTTGGCAGAAAAAATCAAAGAGCAAGTTATTATCTAAATGGAGAGAAACTGTAAAGTGCTACAGTACAAAGGGATCTGGGGGTCCTGGTGCATGAAACACAAAAAGTTAGTATGCAGGTGCAGCAGGTGATCAGGAAGGCCAATGGAATCTTGGCTTTTATTGCAAGGGGGATGGAGTATAAAAACAGGGAAGTCTTGCTGCAGTTATACAGGGTATTGGTGAGGCCACACCTGGAATACTGCGTACAGTTTTGGTTTCCATATTTAAGAAAATATATACTTGCTCTCGAGGCGGTTCAGAGAAGGTTCACTCGGTTGATTCCGGAGATGATTGGGTTGCTGTATGAGGAAAGGTTGAGTAGGTTGGGACTCTACTCATTGGAATTCAGAAGAATGAGAGGCGATCTTATCGAAACATATAAGATTGTGAGGGGGCTTGATCGGGTGGATGCGGTGAGGATGTTTCCACTGATAGGTGAGACTAGAACTAGGGGGCATAATCTAAGAATAAGGGGCTGCCCTTTCAAAACTGAGATGAGGAGAAACTTTTTCACTCAGAAGGTAGTAAACCTATGGAATTTGCTACCCCAGAGAGCTGCGGAAGCTGCAACATTAAATAAATTTAAATCGGAGAAAGACAGTTTCCTGGCAGATACGGGAATTAGGGGTTACAGGGAGAGGGCAGGGAAGTGGACGTGAGTCTCGATTCGGATCAGCCATGATCCTATTGAATGGCGGAGCAGGCCCGAGGGGCCGTATGGCCTACTCCTGCTCCTATTTCTTATGTTCTTATATTCAAGAAGGAGTTGGATATATTTCTTAAGGCTAAAGGGATCAAGGGATATGGGGAGAAGGCAGGGACAGGGTACTGAATTTGGATAATCAGCCATGATCGCATTGAATGACGGAGCAGGCTCGAGGGGCCGAATGGCCTACTCCTATCTTCTATGTCTACATGTACATGGGAACAGCAACCATTGAGCCCCTCCATCCTGTTCCTCCCCATTCAATGAACATAAGAAATAGGAGCAGGAGTAGGCCAATCGGCCCCTTGAGCCTGCTCCGCCATTCAATAAGATCATGGCTGATCTGATCCTAACCTCAAATCTACTTTCACTCTCCATCCCGCCCGAACCCATGTGGTCTCCCGGGAGAGGCGAAAAACCAGATAAAAAACCTAATGGCCAATTTGGGAGAAAAGATCTGGGAAATTCCTCTCCGACCCATCTAGGCGATCGAAACTCGTCCAGGAGATCACTCTGTCCCTGTATTTCCTGCAGTACTTACCTTCTGTAAAAGGTGATCTCCACCCCAGCCAGGAACAGGCCCAATTTACTCTTGAAGGACTCCTAGCTGGCAGCCTGTTCCCGAGGTCTCCACTAATCCCTGTGAATAGAGCCATCTCCTGAAATCTAACACAGAATTAGAACACAAGAAATAGGAGCAGGACCTGGCTACACAGCCCCTGGGCCCGCTCCGCCACCCACAGGGCCATGACCAATCCGAACCTCGCCTCATGTCCAAATTCCTGCCCGCTCCCCGTAACCCCTAATTCCCTTTACTTCTAGGAAACTGTCTATTTCTGTTTTAAATTTATTTAATGATGTAGCTTCCACAGCTTTCTGGGGCAGCAAATTCCACAGGCCTACCACCCTCTGAGTGAAGAAGTTTCTCCTCATCTCAGTTTTGAAGGAGCAGCCCCTTATTCTAAGATTATGTCCCCTAGTTCTAGTTTCACCCATCATTGGGAACATCCTCCCCGCATCCACCCGATCAAGCCCCTTCACAATTTATATGTTTCAGTAAGATTGCCTCTCATTCTTCTGAACTCTAATGAGTCCCAATCTACGCAACCTCTCCTCATATGTCCACCCCTTCATCCCCGGGATTAACCGAGTGAACCTTCTTTGTACTGCCTCGATCTGTATCTTGACTCTTGTCCACCCACCTTGGTTCCACCCTTGTCCAGCAAAAATCTATCCGTCTCCGATTTAAAATGGTTAATTGAGCTGGCATCTACTGCTCTTCTGTGGGAGAGCGCTCCACACTTCTACCACCCTTTGTGTGACAAAGTGTTTCCTAACTTCTCTCCTGAATGGCCTGGCTCTGATGTTAAGGTGCAGCGGGGAAAGAGTTAAACTGACATCGCTGGCAGTTTCACTGAATAGTGTGAGGAAGGACAGGGACTACCATGAAAGGCCACATCCATAAAGATGCGGTCAAAGATAGCTGACCTTTGGAGAGATATAACACAATTAAATGGAGTCAGGATGTCCAGCGTTTCAACTGCCCGTAAGAACTTTATTACCTAGGTTACATTCCAAGGTATCTTTTAATCAGCATTCAGCAGTTTGAGTGATTGATTGAAGAGGCAGCTTATACATGTTTATATTAAGACTAGCAGGGGGTGCCCGGCGTTGCCAGGGCAATTTTGGGCCGCGCGGTCTGCCTGCCCGTGTCTGTCCCCTCTCTCTCTCCCCCTCTCTCCCGTCTCCCTGCGTAGCGCATCAGGCCCGGTGCCGTTGTGATACCGGCAATGCGGGGCCTAGAGGTTGAGGGCCGGCCGGGATCTCGGGCGGAGACGGACCCGAGCTGAGCTCCCCCGCGGCTGACGGCCGGCCGCTCCCCCAACCGCTGTGTGTGTCAGGCCGAGCGGTTGCGAGGCACGGCCCGAGTGAGCCCAACTTACTTGCCGCTCCGGCGGGGCGGGAGCGGGAGCGGGATCGGGAGCCGCAATGAGGGGGGTTTCTTTTGCTGCTGCTGTCCCTGTGGGGATGGAAAAAATGGCGGCGAAGTTCAGGGAGACTGGAGGATTGGGACCCGCCCGTGACGCACTGATTGGTCAACCATCAGGTGAGTGAACTGTAGGATTGGTCAAGCAGCACGTCACTCAACGCTAATGAGAGGCAGGATTGGTCAACCGCTAATGAGTGGATTTTTGAACGTTTTTTGTACTGTCTAAACAATTTTTGTCTGACGAAAAAATACGCCTACGAGAGTCCCCTAACGATAAGCTTTCTTTCGATATAACATACGTGTAGGTACTCTATAACTTTTGATTGTATAGCCGGACAGACATACAGACGTACCGGTTTATATATATAGATTCGTAACCAATCCGTGAAGGTGCATGCGGGCCAAGATCCAATCAGGTGGCAGGAATGAATTGTGCATGAGGTGGCCATGCTTATTGTAATGTATAAAAATGTAGTGTTTGCTGTAACAATTTGGAGAAGTCTGGCTAAGACAGAGCAGACTGTCTCCCCACCGGTGCAATAAAGACAACTTGACTATCGATCTAAAACCTTGTGTCGAGTGTTGGTTTAAAATACTCCACAACAAAGGTTATGCCCCCCTTGTCCTCAACTCCCCCACCAGTGGAGACAATTTTTCACTGCCTACCCTATCAATTCCTTTCAAAATCCTAAAAACCTCAATCAAAGCACCCCTGAACATTCTATATTCCAGGGAATACAAGCCTAGTTTATTATAATCTCTCCTCCTAATCTAACCCTTGGAGCCCGGGTAACATTCTGGTGAATCTGTGCTGCACTCCTTCCAAGGCCAAGAGATCCTTTCAAAGATGTTGTGCCCCGTAGTGGTTAGCACTGTTGCCTCACAGCGCCAGGGGCCCGGGTTCAAATCCGGCCTCGGGTGACTGTCTGTGTGGAGTTTGCACATTCTCCCCGTGTTTGCGTGGGTTTCCTCCCACAGTCCAAAGATGTGCGGGTTAGGTTGATTGGCCATGATAAAAAAATTGACCCTTAGTGTTAGGAGGGATTAAATACGTGGGGTTACGGGGATAGGGCTTGGGTGGGATGGCTGTCAGTGTAGGGACCGGGTGCTAGGGTTTGGATGATCAGCCATGATCTCGTTGAATGGCGGAGCAGGCTCGAAGGGCCGAATGGCCTACTCCTGCTCCTATCTTCTATGTTTCTATGTTATGTTACACAGCACCTCCCAAACCGGCAACCTCCACCACCTGGCAGAACAAGGGCAGCAGGCGTGTGGGACCACCACCAAGTTCCCCTCCAAGTCACACACCATCCTGACTTGGAAATGTATCAGCCGTTCCTTCATCGTCGCTGGGTCAAAATCCTGGAACTCCCTCCCTAACAGCACTGTGGGAGCACCTTCACCACACGGACTGCAGCAGTTCAAGAAGGTGACTCGCCACCACCTTCTCGAGGACAATTAGGGATGGGCAATAAATGCCGGCCTTGCCAGCGACGCTCTTCCAATTAGGCACTTCACAGCCTTCCGGACTCAGGTAAGCATGCAGGTGCAGCAGGCGGTTAAGAAGGCAAATGGTATGTTGGCCTTCGTAGCGAGAGGGTTCGAGTACAGGAACAAGGATATCTTGCTGCAGTTGTACAGGGGCTTGGTGAGACCACATCTTGAGTATTGTGTGCAGTTTTGGTCGCCTTATCTGAGGAAGGATATTCTTGCCATGGAGGGACTGCAGCGGAGATTCACCAGGCTGATACCTGGGATGGCAGGAATGACGTATGAGGAGAGATTGTGTCGATTGGGCTTATACTCACTGGAGTTTAGAAGGTTGAGAGGGGATCTCATCGAAACTTATAAAATTCTAACAGGACTAGACAGACTAGATGCAGGAAGGATTATCCCGATGGCGGGGGAGTCCAGAACCAGGGGTCACAGTCTAAGGATAAGGGGTAAGCCATTTAGGACTGAGATGAGGAGGAATTTCTTCACCCAGAGAGTGGTGAACCTGTGGAATTCTCTGCCACAGAAGGCAGTAGAGGCCAATTCATTAAATATATTCAAGAAGGAGTTGGATATATTTCTTAAGGCTAAAGGGATCAAGGGATATGGAGAGAAAGCAGGGACCGGGTACTGAATTTGGATGGTCAGCCATGATCTCACTGAATGGCGGAGCAGGCTCGAGGGGCCAAATGGCCTACTCCTGCTCCTACCTTCTATGTTTCTAATATCGAGTTCAACAATTTCAGATCGTAACCTCGGCCCCTATTACATTTTTATATATTTTTTATCCACACCTTTGTTTTGGCCCTTCCCCCTTTTTTTCTCTCCCACATGGCAGCTGTCTCTCATTCTGCCAGTGCTTTTCACACTGCATCCATTTAATAAACATCTAGAGCCGTCTTTTGTCTCTTTACTCGTCCTATTACCATCTCGTCTGGTTTTGAATACCTCTTAATGTCTCTTCACTTCTCTTTTGTTCTTTCATCCCCATTTCCCAACCCCCAAACTGGCCTTTTAATCTGTTTCATTTCCTGTGTTTTCTCTCAGTCCTGACGAAGGGTTTCGCCCTGAAACGTTGACTCTATTTCTCTCTCCATGGATGTTGCCTGGCCTGCTGAGTTTTTCCAGCATTTTCTGTTGTTATTTCAGATTTCCAGCATCCACAGTATTTTCCTATTGTCCCAGGAACAAATATATATATTTTTTAAACTCCAGGTGTACAACCTCGGACGTACTTCGCTTATTCATGATGCTTGCGTTAGCCACTTGTTTAACGCTAAAACCGACATAAAATTGGCATTTATTTCCCAACAGACTATTAAACCCCAGTTTAGTTATTCGGGGTTATTATCAGCATCAACAGTTAAGTGGGTAGGCAATAAGCTGGCAGATGGAGTACAATGTGAGGTTCACAGAAATCACAGAAACCCCACAGTGCAGATAGAGGCCATTTCGGCCCATCGAGCCTGCACCGACACATATCCCACCCGATCCCCGTAACCCCTACACCAACACATATCCCACCCTATCCCCATAACCCCACGTATTTAATCCCCCTAACACTAAGGGTCAATTTATCATAGCCAATCAACCTAAACCCACACATCTTTGGACTGTGGGAGGAAACCGGAGCACCCGGAGGAAACCCACGCAAACACGGGGAGAATGTGCAAACTCCACACAGTCGCCCGAGGCCGGATTTGAACCCGGGTCCCTGGCACTGTGAGGCAACAGTGCTAACCACTATGCCACCGTGCCGCCTTATTCAATTTGGTTATTCAATTTGGTAGTTTTTTTTTTAAATGGTGAGAAACTTTCCAATGTTGGTGTTCAGAGAGATTTGGGTGTCCTCGTGCAAGAAACACAGAAAGCTAGCATGCAGGTACAGCAAGCAATAAGGAAGGCAAATGGCATGTTGGCCTTTATTGCAAGGGGGCTGGAGTATAAGAGTGAGGAAGTCTTGCTACAATTGTACAGGGCCTTGGTGAGACCACACATGGAGTACTGTGCACAGTTTTGGTCTCCTTATCTAAGGAAGGATATACTTGCCTTGGAGGCGGCGCAACGAAGGTTCACTAGATTGATTCCTGGGAGGAGAGGGCTGTCCTATGTGGAGAGAGTGTGTAGAATGGGCCGATACTCTCTGGCGTTTAGAAGAATGAGCGGTGATCTCATTGAAACATATATTCTGAGGCGGGACTGACAGGGTACAGTAGCATAGTGGTTATGTTACTGGACCAGTAATCCAGGGGCCTGGACTAATTATCTGGGGCCGTGAGTTCAAATCCCACCACGGCATGCTGGGGATTTCAAATTCAGTTTATTAAATAAATCTGGAATAAAAGTCTAGTATCAGTAATGGTGACCATGAAACTACCGGGTTGTCATTAAAAACCCTAATGTTCACTAATGTCCTTTTTAGGGAAGGAAATCTGCCACCCTTACTCGGTCTGGCCGATATGTGACTCCAAACCCACAGCAATGTGGGTGACTCTTAAATGCCCCTCTGAAATGGCGGCTCAACCTTCGAGGGCAGTTGGGGATGGGCAGTAAATGCCGGCCTTGCCCACACCGCATGAACGAATTAAAAAAAAAAAAGATGCTGAGAGGTTGTTTCCCCTGGCTGGAGAGTCTAGAACTAGGGGTCACAGTCTCGGGATAAGGGGTCAGCCATTTAAGACTGAGATGAGGAGGAATTTCACTCGGAGGGTTGTGAATCTTTGGAATTCGCTTCCTCAGAGGGCTGTGAATTTTGAGTATATTCAAGGCTGAGATCGATAGATTTTTGGACTCTAGGGGAATCAAGGAATATGGAGATCGGGCGGGAAACTTGAGGTCGAAGATCAGCCACGATCTTATTGAATGGCGGAGCAGGCTCGAGGGGCTGTATAGAAACATAGAAGATAGGAGCAGGAGTAGGCCATTCGGCCCCTCGAGCCTGTTCCGCCATTTAAAGAGATCATGGCTGATCATCCAAATTCAGTACCCTGTCCCTGCTTTCTCCCCATATCCCTTGATCCCTTTAGCCTTAAGAAATATATCTAACTCCTTCTTGAATATATTTAATGAATTGGCCTCAACTGCCTTCTGTGGTAGAGAATTCCACAGGTTCACCACTCTCTGGGTGAAGAAATTCCTCATCTCTGTCCTAAATGGCTTACCCCTTATCCTTAGACTGTGACCCCTGGTTCTGGACTCCCCGACCATCGGGAACATCCTTCCTGCATCTAGTCCTGTTAGAATTTTATAAGTTTCAATGAGATCCCCTCTCATTCTTTGAAACTCTAGCGAATATAAGCCCAATTGACTCAATCTCTCTTCATACGTCATTCCTGCCATCCCAGGTATCAGTCTGGTAAAGTGGCCTACTCCTGCTCCTAATTGTTATGTTCTCAACAACAGCCCCCACCCCCCCTCCCACTAATTGCCATAATCACATCAAGGATTAATCCATGTTAATTAACAGCAAAATCTGACCATTGCAGTCAATTGTGGACTCGCTGGTGTCTCAGCAGGTGAGATGAACAGTTGAATCGCTTTTCACACACGGAGCAGGTGAACTGGCCCTTTGCAGTGTGGACTCGCTGGTGCCTCAGGAGGCTGGCGTGCTGCGTAAAGGACTTCCCGCAGTGAGAGCAGCCAACCGGGCTCTCCCCAGTGTGGACGCGTCGATGCCGTTTCAGGTCCTTGCTGGACTTGAAGCGCTTCTCACAGTCGGGACACCCAAACGGCCTCTCGTCGGTGTGAACCAGCTGGTGTTCCCGTAGAGAGGAGGCAAGAGTGAAGCCCTTCCCGCACTCGGAGCAGGCGAACGGCCTCTCCTCGGTGTGAACGCGCTGGTGGGTCAGCAGGGTGGAGGACTGAGTGAACCCCTTCCCGCACACTGAGCAGGTGAACGGCCTCTCGCCGGTGTGAACTCGCCGGTGCATCAGCAGCTTCGAGGACTTGCGGAACCTCTTCCCGCATTGAGAGCAGCCGAACGGCCGCTCGTCGCTGTGAACGTGCCGGTGTATCTTCAGGTACTTGGAGCTCTTGAAGCTCTTCTGGCAGTCGGGGCATTGGAAGGGCCTCTCGTCGGTGTGGATATGCTGGTGTTCGCGCAGAGAGGAGGCGAGACTGAAGCCCTTCCCACACACGGGGCAAGTGAACGGCCGCTCCCCGGTGTGAGCTCGCTGGTGTATCAGCAGGGTGGACGACTCTGTGAAGCCCTTCCCGCACTCAGGGCAGGTGAATGGCCTCTCTCCGGTGTGCACTCGCTGGTGCTGCATGAGCTCCCTGGATCTTTTGAAGCTCTTCTCGCAGTCGGAGCACTGAAAGGGTCGCTCCTCGCTGTGGACCCGCTCGTGAGTCGAGAGATGGGACGACTGGTTAAACCTCTTCTCGCAGCGAGAGCAGGCGAAGGGCTTCTCGTCGGTGTGCAGGCGCCGGTGCCTCAGAAGGGCCGACTGCTGAGTGAACCCCTTCCCGCACGCGGAGCAGGTGAACGGCCTCTCCCCGGTGTGGACTCGCCCGTGCGCCAGCAGGTGTCCCGACTGGTTGAATCCCATCCCGCACACGGAGCAGGTGAAGGGCCATTTTCCGGTGTGACTGCGCTGGTGCATCTCCAGCTCGGAGGGGTAGTTGAACCTCCTCCCGCAGTCCCCACAGCGATAGGGCTGGTCCCCGGTGTGGCTGCGCTTGTGCCTCCCCAGGCTGGACGACTGGCTGAAGGAGCGTCCACACACGGAGCACTTGTACGGTTTGTCCACGCTCCGATTGCTGCTTTCCCCTTCCATCTGCCGATGATTTTCAGATCCTGGTAACTCGAGTGACTCTGTCAGATCTTGACGTGATGTTTGGTTTGAGCTTCCCGTCTGCCAATCCTCCATTTGGAACACTCTGTAAAACAAGTTGACATAATTAATTACTGTAAGTACAGGAGAGAAGTTCCGAACAGACGATTTACTATCTTACATTCCACTTTTAATTCCTCCAAAACCCACTCTCCCTCCTCTCTGTACTGCAATCAAGTTGTATCACACCGTCTCCGCGTCTGTAACCACAACACATAGAAATACAGACGATAGGAGCAGGAGTAGGCCATTCGGCCCCTCGAGCCTGCTCCGCCATTTAATTAGATCATGGCTGATCATCCAAATTCAGTGCCCTGTCCCTGCCTTCTCCCCACATCCCTTGAGCCCTTTAGCCTTAAATATATCTAACTCCTTCTTGGAGATAGTGTCCCTTTAAATATCTAGGAGTTACCCTGAGGTAAGGAGACACACTGTCCCTTTAACTGTCACAACTCTCCACAGTGTCAGCCGTGGCTCAGTGGGCAGCACCCTCGCCCCTGAATCAGAAGGTTGTGGGTTCAAGTCCCACTCCAGGGATTTGAGCACAAAAATCTAGGTTGACACTCCACTGTCGAAGGGGCCGCACTGAGGGAGTGCCGCACTGTCGGAGGGGCGGTACTCAGGGAGCGCCGCACTGTCGGAGGGGCAGTACCGAGGGTGTGCCGCACTGTCGGAGGGGCAGTACTGAGGGAGCGCCGCACTGTCGGAGGGGCAGTACCGAGAGAGCGCCGCACTGTCGGAGGAGCCGTACTGAGGGAGCGGCACACTGTCGGAGGGGCAGTACTGAGGGAGCGCTGCACTGTCGGAGGGGCAGTACTGAGGGAGTGCTGCACTGTCGGAGGGGCAGTACTGAGGGAGTGCTGCACTGTCGGAGGGGCAGTACTGAGGGAGCGCTGCACTGTCGGAGGGGCAGTACTGAGGGAGCGCCGCACTGTCGGAGGGGCAGTACTGAGGGAGCGCCGCACTGTCGGAGGGGCAGTACTGAGGGAGCTCCACACTGTCGGAGGGCAGTGTTGAGGGAGCGCCGCACTGTCGGAGGGGCAGTGCTGAGGGAGCGCCGCACTGTCGGAGGGGCAGTACTGAGGGAGCGCCGCACTGTCGGAGGGGCGGTACTGAGGGAGCGCCGCACTGTTGGAGGGGCGGTACTGAGGGAGCGCTGCACTGTTGGAGGGGCAGTACCGAGGGAGCGGCACACTGTCGGAGGGGCAGTACCGAGGGAGCGCCGCACTGTCGGAGGGGCAGTACTGAGGGAGCGCTGCACTGTTGGAGGGGCAGTGCAGACAATGACGTACTTTGTTTTTATTTCAAAAGAAAATGCTGAAAATCCTCATCAGGTCACGCAGCATCTGTGGGGAGAGAAACAGAGTTACAGTTTAAGAATGTTTTTCATCTGAACTTTTTTGAAGTGTGGTCACTGTTGTAATATAGGAAACGCGGCAGCGAATTTGCACACAGCAAGCTCCCACAAACAGCAATGTGATAATGACCAGATTATTATTTTTTTTTTTTTAGTGATGTTGATTGAGGTTGACCTCCAACAGTGCAGCACTCCCTCAGTACTGCAAGTACAGGAGAGAAATTCACTGTATTGAAATCAAGCTGCATCACAAAGTCTCAGCCCCTGTAACCACAATACGGAGACACAGTGTCCCTTTAAATATCTAGGCGTTACCCTTGGGTAAGGCGACACACTGTCCCTTCAATTAAAAACAGAAACAAAATGTCGCAGTCCCTTTAACTATTACAAATCCACACGGTGTCAAAAACATAGAAGATAGGAGCAGGAGAAATTCCTCATCTCTGTCCTAAATGGCTTACCGCTTATCCTTAGACTGTGACCCCTGGTTCTGGACTCCCCGACCATCGGGAACATCCTTCCTGCATCTAGTCTGTCCAGACCTGTCAGAATTTTATAAGTTTCAATGAGATCCCCTCTCATTCTTCTAAACTCCAGCGAGTATAAGCCCAATCGACCCAGCTTTGTGTCATCTGCCAACTTGGAGATATTACATCCAGTTCACTCGTCCAGATCATTAATATATATTGTGAATAGCTGGGGTCCTAGGCCCGATCCCTGCAGTACCCCACTAGTCACTGCCTGCCACTCCAAAAAAGACCCGTTTATTCCAACTCTTTGCTTTCTGTCTGCCAACCAGTTCTCTATCCAAGTCAGTCCCTTGCCCCCAATCCCATGTGCTTCAACTTTACACGCTAATCTCTTATGCGGGACCTTATCGAAAGCCTTCTGAAAGTCCAAATACACCACATCCACTGGTTCTCCCTTATCTATTCTACCAGTTACATCCTCAAAAAACTCCAGTAGATTAGTCAAGCACGGTTTACCTTTTGTAAATCCATGTTGACTTTGTCCGATCCTGTCACTGTTTTCCAAATGCTCTGCTATTACATCTTTTATAATGGACTCTAGCATTTTCCCCACTACCGATGTCAGGCTTACCGGTCTATAATTCCCCATTGTGGCTCAGTGGGCCGCACTCACCTTCCGAGTCAGAAAGTCGTGGGTTCAAGTCCCACTCCAGAGACGTGAGCACAAAAATCTAGGCTGACACTCCAGCGCAGTGCTGCGGGAAACAGAAAATGCTGGAAACACTCAGCAGGTCCGGCAGCATCTGTGGAGAGAGAAACAGAGTTAACGTTTCAGGTCGATGACCCTGAAAAGTGCGAGGTGATGCATTTTGGACGGACAAATAAGGCAAGGGAATACACAATGAGTGGTAGGACCCTAGGAAGTACAGAGGGTCTGAGGGACCTTGGTGTACATGTACATAGATCCCTGAAGGCAGCGGAACAGGTAGATAAGGTGGTTAAAAAGGCATATGGGATACTTGCCTTCATTAGCCGAGGCATAGAATATAAGAGCAGGGAGGTTATGATGGAGCTGTACAAAACGCTGGTGAGGCCACAGCTGGAGTACTGTGTGCAGTTCTGGTCGCCTCACTATAGGAAGGATGTGATTGCCTTGGAGAGGGTGCAGAGAAGATTCACCAGGATGTTACCTGGGATGGAGCGCCTCAGCTATGAAGAGAGGCTGGACAGGCTGGGGTTGTTTTCCTTGGAGCAAAGAAGGCTGAGGGGGGACCTGATTGAGGTGTACAAAATGATGAGGGGCATAGATAGGGTAGACAAAGAGGAACTTTTCCCCTTAGTAGGGGGGTCAATAACAAGGGGGCATAGATTCAGGGTAAGGGGCAGGAGATTTAGAGGGGATTTGAGGAGGAACTTTTTCACCCAGAGGGTGGTTGGAATGTGGAACTCAATGCCTGAAAGGGTGGTAGAGGCAGGAACCCTCACAACATTCAAGAAGCATTTGGATGAGCACTTGAAATGCCATTGCATACAAGGCTACGGACCAAATGCTGGAAAATGGGATTAGACTGGACAGGGATGGATGGGCGGCGCAGACACGATGGGCCGAAGGGCCTCTTTCTGTGCTGTAAAACTCTATGACTCTATGAGAACTGAGGGAGCGCTGCGCTGTTGGAGGTGCCGTCTTTCAGATGAGACGTTAAACCGAGGCTCCGTCTGCTCTCTCGGGTGGACGTAAACGATCCCATGGCCACTATTTCAAAGAAGAGCAGGGGATTTCTTCCCGGTATTGTGGCCAATATTCATCCCTCAACCGACGTCACTGGGGAAAAAACCCAGATTATCTGGTCATTATCACATTGCTGTCTGTGGGACCTTGCTGTGTGCAAATTGGCTGCCACGTTTCCTACATTACAACGGTGACTATGCTTCAAAAATAGTTCATTGGCCGTGTAGCGCGTTGGGACGCCCGGTGGTGGCGAAAGGCGCCGTATAAATCCAAGTCTTTCTAAATGTGTTAAAATGGTTGCCCCACACCTTTTATTGGCCCAGAAATTCGGGTCGGGGGCTTCCCGCGGGTGTAAGCCCCTCCGACCTGCACTTACCTAGCGCGCCGGCCGTTGAGCTGTGGGCCCCCCGTGGGATTCCGATCCTGGGCCTCCTCCAGCAGCCGGCGCACAGTGCTTGTGTATCCCAGGGGCACAGTTAGTTCGATGCGTCCCCTGGGATCACGTGGGCCATGGGAAGCAGGGAATGCTTCATTCATAAGTTTGACAGGAAGGGCTGTCAAACTTATAAATACTATAAGCCCTAAAACATCACTAAATCTTAAAATAAATTTTTAAAAAAACATCACATTTTTAAATAAACTATAAATTACATGAAATAACAATTTTAAACAATATTTAAATTTTTGAAAAAATAATTTTATTTTCTAACGGGGCTAAAAATTAAACTTACCTTTCTTTAAAGTATTTAAAAATAATAAACCTGTGGAAAAAATGTTTTAATTTTAATTAATTCACCACTTACCTTGTAAAAAGCAGGCCTTGCGACTGCTTTTTAAATGTGTAACTCCTGGAGACTTACCCTCCCAGAGAAACCTGGAAAAAAAACATAAGTTCGATGCGCACGCGCTGCTTCTCCTGCGCACGCGTTTGACTTCTGAACCCCTTCTTTCAGGGGAACGGAAGTGCCGGTTTCCCGCGCATGCGCAGTGCGTGCACGAAACCGGCACTTCCATTGGGCCTACGGGTGAGCACCCTGTGTGTACTCACCCGTGGAGACCCGAATTTCTGGGCCATTATGTTTAAAAGCAAAATATAAGAGAGGTACAGCTTCAATCATCAATTGAAGAAGCTTCTGCAAATAAGAAAGAAAGACTTGCCTTTCTGTAGCGCCTTTCACGACCACCGGACGTCTCGAGGCGCTTTACAGCCAACGAAGTACTTTTTCAAGTGCAGTCACTGTTGTAATGTGGGAAACGCGGCAGCCAATTTGCGCACAGCAAGCTCCCAAAAGCAGCAATGTGATAATGACCAGATCATCTGTTTTTGTTATATTGTTTGAGGGATAAATATTGGCCCCAGGACACCGGGGAGACCTCTCCCCTACCCTTCTTCGAAATAGTACCACGGGATCTTTTACGTCCACCTGAGAGGGCAGACGGGGCCCTCGGTTTAACGTCTCATCCGAAAAACGGCACCTCCGACAGGGCAGCACTCCCTCGGCACTGCACTGGGAGTGTCAGCCTAGCTTTATGTGCTCAACTCCCTGCAGTGGGACTTGAACAAGGGAGAGGTAATATACACTAAATGGCACAGTTTTAAACAGTGTGCAGGGACAGAGGGACCTGGGAGTTAATGTGCATAGGTCACATACGAATTAGGAGCAGGAGTCGGCCACTCGGCCCCTCGAGCCTGCTCCACCATTCAGTAAGATCATGGCTGATCCGATTACTCCACATTCCCACCTACCCCCGATAACCTTTCACCCCCTTGCTTACCAAGAATCTATCTACCTCCGCCTTAAAAATATTCAAAGACTCTGCTTCCACTGCCCTCTGAAGAAGAGAGTTCGAAATACTCACGACCCTCTGTGAGAAAAAAATTCTCCTCATCTCTGTCTTAAATGGGCGACCCCTTATTTTTAAACTGTGCCCCTAGTTCTCGATTCTCCCACAAGAGGAAACATCCTCTCCACATCCACCCTGTCCAGACCCCTCAGGATCTTATGTGTTTCAATCAAGTCACCTCTTACTCTTCTAAACTCCAGCGGATACAAGCCTAGCCTGTCCAACCTTTCCTCACAAGACAACCCGCCCATTCCAGGTATTAGTCTAGTAAACCTTCTCTGAACTGCTTCCAACGCATTTACATCCTTCCTTAAATAAGGAGACCAATACTGTACACAGTGCTCCAGATGTGGTCTCACCAATGCCCTGTATAACTGAAGCATAACCTCCCTACTTTTGTATTCAGTTTCCCTCGCAATAAACAATAACATTCTATTAGCTTTCCTGATTACTTGCTGTACCTGCATACTAACCTTTTGTGATTCATGCACTAGGACACCCAGATCCCTCTGCATCTCAGAGCTCTGCAATCTCTCACCATTTAGATAATATGCTTCTTTTATATTCTTCCTGCCAAAATGGACAACTTCACATTTTCCCACATTATACTCCATTTGCCAGATCTTTGCTCACTCACTTAACCTATCTGTATCCCTTTGTAGCCTCCTTATGTCCTCTTCACAATTTACTTGAAGGTGGCGGGACATATTGAGAGATTGGTTGGCAAAGCATATGGGATCTTGGGCTTCATAAATAGAGGTATTGAGTACAGAGGTAGAGAAGTTATGCTGAACCTTTATGAAGCGCAGGTTAGGCCACAACTGGAGTATTGCGTCCAGTTCTGGTCACCACACTTTAGGAAGGATCTGAAGGCCCTTGAGAGGGTGCAGAGGAGATTTACCAGAATGGTTCCGGGGATAGAAACATAGAAGATAGGAGCAGGAGTAGGCCATTCGGCCCTTCGAGCCTGCTCCGCCATTCAATGAGATCATGGCTGATCATCCAAATTCAGTGCCCTGTCCCTGCCTTCTCCCCATATCCCTTGATCCCTTTAGCCCTAAGAAATATATCCAACTCCTTCTTGAATATATTTAATGAATTGGCCTCAACCGCCTTCTGTGGTAGAGAATTCCACAGGTTCACCACTCTCTGGGTGAAGAAATTCCTCCTCATCTCAGTCCTAAATGGCTTACCCCTTATCTTTAGACTGTGACCGCTGGTTCTGGACTCCCCGGCCATCGGGAACATCCTTCCTGCATCTAGTCCTGTTAGAATTTTATAAGTTTCAATGAGATCCCCTCTCAATCTTCTAAACTCCAGCGAGTATAAGCCCAATCGACCCAATCTCTCCTCATACGTCATTCCTGCCATCCCAGGGATCAGCCTTGTGAATCTTCGCTGAACTCCTTCCATGGCAAGAACATCCTTCCTCAGATAAGGCGACCAAAACTGCACACAATACTCAAGGTGTGGTCTCACCAAGGCCCTGTACAACTGCAGCAAGACATCCTTGTTTCTGTACTCAAATCCTCTCGCTACGAAGGCCAACATACCATTTGCCTTCTTCACCGCCTGCTGCACCTGCATGCTTACCTTCATCTTAGCTACAAGGACAGGTTGGAGAAGCTGGATTTGTTTTCATTGGAGCAAAGGAGGATGAGGGGTGATTTGATGGAGGTGTACAAGATTATGAGGGGTTTGGATAGGCTAGACGGGGAAAGGCTGTTCCCACTAGTTGATGGTACAAGGACTAGGGGACACAGATTTAAGGTTTTGGGCAAGAGATACAGGGGGGACGCGAGGGGAAAACTTTTTTACGCAGCGAGTGGTGAGGACCTGGAACTCGCTGCCGACGGAAGTGGTGGAAGCGGAGACACTCACTGTTTTCAAGGGGAGACTGGATAGGCACTTGAGGGAAATAAACTTGCAGGGCTACGGGGATAGAGCGGGGGAGTGGGACTGACTGGATCGCTCTACAGAGAGCCGGCACGGACTCGATGGGCCGAATGGCCTCCCTCTGTGCCGTTATGACTCGATGAACCCATAACCTTCTGACTCTGAGGATCAGAGATAAGATAATAATGTTAAAATGTAACAATAATGTTAAAAATCCACTTTCAATCCAGCCCTGCCACACCTACTCTCAGACAATGGAGTGGCTGAAGACCCCGACATCACCAGCCCGGGTCCCCCGCCCCCTACCTCACCAGCCTGGGTCATAGAAACATAGAAGATAGGAGCAGGAGTCGGCCATTCGGCCGCTCGAGCCTGCTCCGCCATTCAATGCGATCATGGCTGATCATCCAAATTCAGTACCCGGTCCCTGCCTTCTCCCCATATCCCTTGATCCCTTTAGCCTTAAGAAATATATCCAACTCCTTCTTGAATATATTTAATGAATTGGCCTCAACTGCCTTCTGTAGTAGAGAATTCCACAGGTTCACCACTCTCTGGGTGAAGAATTTCCTCCTCATCTCTGTCCTAAATGGCTTACCCCTTATCCTTAGACTGTGACCCCTGGTTCTGGACTCCCTGACCATCGGGAACATCCTTCCCACATCTAGTCCTTTCTAGTCCTGTTAGTATTTTATAAGTTTCAATGAGATTCCCTCTCATTCTTCTAAACTCCAGCGAGTATAAGCCCAATCGTCCCAATCTCTCCCCCTACGTCACCAGTCCGGGTCACTCCCCCTGGGTCACCAGTCCGGGTCACTCCCCCGCTGGGTCACCAGTCCGGGTCACTCCCCCCCCTCGGGTCACCATGCCGGGTCACTCCCCCCTGGGTCACCAGTCCGGGTCACTCCCCCGCCGGGTCACCAGTCCGGGTTACTCCCCCTGGGTCACCAGTCCGGGTTACTCCCCCTGGGTCACCATGCCGGGTCACTCCCCCCTGGGTCACCAGTCCGGGTTACTCCCCCTGGGTCACCAGTCCGGGTTACTCCCCCTGGGTCACCATGCCGGGTCACTCCCCCCTGGGTCACCAGTCCGGGTCACTCCCCCGCTGGGTCACCAGTCCGGGTTACTCCCCCTGGGTCACCAGTCTGGGTCACCTCCCCCCTGGGTCACCATACCGGGTCACTCCCCCCCCTCGGGTCACCATGCCGGGTCACTCCCCCCCTGGGTCACCAGCCCGGGTCACTCCCCCCCTGGGACACCAGCCCCCTGGGTCACTCCCCCTGGGTCACCAGTCCGGGTCACTCCCCCCCCGGGTCACCAGCCCGGGTCACTCCCCCCCCGGGTCACCAGCCCGGGTCACTCCCACCCCTGGGTCACCAGTCCGGGTCACTCCCTCCCTGGGTCACCAGTCCGGGTCACCAGCCCGGGACACTCCCCCTGGGTCACCAGCCCGGGACACTCCCCCCTGGGTCACCAGTCTGGGTCACTCCCACCCCTGGGTCACCAGCCCGGGACACTCCCCCCTGGGTCACCAGTCTGGGTCACTCCCACCCCTGGGTCACCAGCCCGGGACACTCCCCCTGGGTCACCAGTCCGGGTCACCAGCCCGGGTCCCGCCCCCTCCACGCCACCATTGGACGACCGACCTGTTTGGGCTCCGTTGATTGGCTCACCTCCCCCTACGTCACAAGCCCCTTACGTCACCAGTCCGGGTGCCGCCCCAAACGTCACCAGCCCGGGACCCGCCCCCTACGTCACCAGTGCGGGTGCCGCCCCCTCCGCGCGGCCATTGGGCGACCGACCGGTTTGGGATCCGCTGATTGGCTCACCTCCCCTTACGTCACCAGCCCAGGTCCCGCCCCCTCCGCGCCGCCATTGGACGACCGACCGGTTTGAGCTCCGCTGATTGGCTGGGCGCTCACGTCGATCAGCCGCCGCCGTTGGATAGGCCGAGCGAGCGAATGCGGCCCCGCGCGTTCCTGTTCGGCGGGCCCAGCCAAATCAGGTAGAATCGACTAAATTTCACTTGACGGCGATTCTGAAGCTGCAGCCGAAGCGGATGAAACGATTATTTCTGAGCTTTTGAGAGAGTCGGACCGCGAGCTTCTCTCTCTCCCCCGCCCCCCACCCGGCGGACGCCGCCGCGCCCGTCACGTGGGGATGGCGTGATGAGCGGTGGTGGGGGGGCGGAGCCAACTGCACCACCTGACCACCGCGGGGACCGTGACTGACGTCAGCGCTGCCCAATAGGGAGAGCGCCACCGCGGGGGGGCCGTGACTGACGTCAGCGCTGACCAATAGGGATAGCGCCAGCGCGGGGGCCGTGGCCGACGTCAGCGCTGACCAATAGGGAGAGCGCCACCGCGGGGGCCGTGATTGATGTCGGCGTTGACCAATAGGGAGAGCGCCACCGCGGGGGGCCGTGACTGACGTCAGCACTGACCAATAGGGAGAGCGCAACCACGCGGGGCGGGCGGAGCCTCCAACCAATCGGCGCGGGACGCATTGTGACGTCCCTCATACAACAACAACACCACCAACAACAACAACTTGCATTGCTGCAACATTCAGCGCCCAGCCAGGTCGAGAGACTTTGGATAATATCCAAAGCTGGGTCAAAGAGGTAGCTTTTGAGGAGCGTCTTAGAGCAGTAAATTAGAACTGGACAGAAGCATGGTAGATGCAGTATAATGTGGATAAATGCGAGGTTATGCACTTTGGTGGCAAAAACAGGAAGGCAGATTATTATCTGAATGGCAATAGATTGGGAAAAGGGGAAGTGCAACGAGACCTGGGTGTCCTTGTGCACCAGTCGCTGAAGGTAAGCATGCAGGTGCAGCAGGCGGTTAAGAAGGCAAATGGTATGTTGGCCTTTGTAGCGAGAGGGTTCGAGTACAGGAACAAGGATGTCTTGCTGCAGTTGTACAGGGCCTTGGTGAGACCACATGTTGAGTATTGTGTGCAGTTTTGGTTGCCTTATCTGAGGAAGGATGTTCTTGCCATGGAGGAAGTCTCTCTGTCCCTGCACACTCTTTAAAACTGTGCCATTAAGTGTATATTCCTCTCCCTGTTCCTTCTGCCAAAATGCATCACCTCACACTTCTCTGTATTAAATTCCATCTGCCACCTGTCTGCCCACTCTGCTAGCCTTTCTATGTCCTGTTGCAGTCGATTGGTATCATCCTCACTTTGCCACACCCCCAAGTTTGGTGTCATCGGCAAATTTAGAAATTCTACTCTGTATTCCAATATCCAGGTCAAAAAAAGCAGTGGCCCCAGCACTGACCCTTGGGGAACACCACTGTCTGCCATCCTCCAGTCTGAAAAACAGCCATTTACCACAACTCGCTGTTTTCTGTCCTTAAGCCAATTCCTTATCCAAGCTGCCACTGACCCACCTATTCCATGAGCCTCAATTTCGTTAACCAGCCTTTTATGTGGTACTTTGTCAAACACCTTCCGAAAACCCATGTAGACAACATCCATTGCATTCCCTTCATCAATCCTCCCTGTTACTTCATCAAAAAATTCAATTAGATTAGTCAAACACGATCTGCCATTTACAAACCCATGTTGGCTCTCCTTAATTAGCTTAAACCTCTCCAAATGCCCGTTAATATTTTCCTTGATTATTGTTTCTAAAACTTTACCCACCACTGATGTTAAACTGACCGGCCTGTAGTTACTAGGATTGTCCTTACACCCTTTCTTGAACAATGGTGTCACATTTGTCACTTTCCAATCCACAGGCACCTCCCCCGCATCTAGGGAAGATTGGAAAATTATGGCAAGCCCTTCCGCTATCTCCTCCCTCAATTCCCTGAGCAACTTGGGATGCAAGCCATCTGGACCAGGCGACTTGTCCACTCTGAGCATACCCAGCCTTTCTAGTACATCCTGCCCATCAATTTTCACCCCTTCCATTGCTTCTACCGATATTTTGTCAGCATCCACCTCCTTAGTAAACACCGATACAAAGTACTCATTGAGTATTCCAGCCTTGCCCTGCGCCTCTAAGCATATATCACCTTCTTTGTCTCTAATAGGCCCCACCCCGCCTCTTACTACCCGCTTACTGTTTACATGCCGGTAGAAGATTTTTGGGTTCCCTTTTATGTTAACCGCCATTCTACTCTCACATTCTCTCTTTGCCAATCTTATTTTCATCTTCACATCCCCTCTCAACTTATTGTATTTGGTCTGGTTCTCCCTTGAAGAATTCACCTGACATTCATCATACACCCACTTATTTTGCTTCATCATCTTCTCTATCGCCCTCGTCATCCAAGGAGCCCTTGCTTTGGTTCCCTTACCCTTGTATTTGGATTTCCAAAAAGCATTCGATAAGGTGCCACATAAAAGGTTACTGCACAAGATAAGAGCTCACGGTGTTAGGGGTAATATACTAGCATGGATAAAGGATTGGTTAACTGACAGAAAACAGAGAGTCGGGATAAATGAGTCATTTTCAGGTTGGCAAACAGTAACTAGTGGAGTGCCACAGGGATCAGTGCTGGGGCCTCAACTATTTACAATCTATATTAATGACTTGGATGAAGGGACCGAGTGTAATGTAGCCAAGTTTGCTGATGATACAAAGATAGGTGGGAAAGCAAGTTGTGAGGAGGACAGAAAGAATCTGCAAAGGGATTTGGACAGGTTGGGTGATTGGGCAGATGCATGGCAGATGCAGTATAATGTGGATAAATGCGAGGTTATCCACTTTGGTGGCAAAAACAGGAAGGCAGATTATTATCTGAATGGCAATATATTGGGAGAAGGGGAAGTGCAATGAGACCTGGGTGTCCTTGTGCACCAGTCGCTGAAGGTAAGCATGCAGGTGCAGCAGGCAGTTACATAAGAACATAAGAAGTAGGAGCAGGAGTAGGCCATACGGCCCCTCGGGCCTGCTCCGCCATTCAATAGGATCATGACTGATCCGAACCTAGACTCACGTCCACTTCCCTGCCCTCTCCCCGTAACCCCTAATTCCCTTACCTGCTAGGAAACTGTCTATCTCCATTTTAAATTTATTTAATGTTGCAGCTTCCGCAGCTCTCTGGGGTAGCAAATTCCATAGATTTACTACCCTCTGAGTGAAGAAGTTTCTCCTCATCTCAGTTTTGAAAGGGCAGCCCCTTATTCTTAGATTATGCCCCCTAGTTCTAGTCTCACCCATCAGTGGAAACATCCTCCCCGCATCCACCCGATCAAGCCCCCTCACAATCTTATATGTTTCGATAAGATCGCCTCTCATTCTTCTGAACTCCAATGAGTAGAGTCCCAACCTACTCAACCTTTCCTCATACGTCAACCCCCTCATCTCCGAAATCAACCGAGTGAACCTTCTATGAACCGCCTCGAGAGCAAGTATATCTTTTCTTAAATATGGAAACCAAAACTGCACGCAGTATTCCAGGTGTGGCCTCACCAATACCCTGTATAACTGCAGCAAGACTTCCCTGTTTTTATACTCCATCCCCCTTGCAATAAAAGCCAAGATTCCATTGGCCTTCCTGATCACCTGCTGCACCTGCATACTAACTTTTTGTGTTTCATGCACCAGGACCCCCAGATCCCTTTGTACTGTAGCACTTTGCAGTTTCTCTCCATTTAGATAATAACTTGCTCTTTGATTTTTTCTGCCAAAGTGCATAACCTCACACTTTCCAACATTATATTGCATCTGCCAAATCTCTGCCCACTCACTTAGCCTGTCTATGTCCTTTTGCAGGTTTTTTATGTCCTCCTCACTCACTGCTTTCCCTCCCATCTTTGTATCATCGGCAAACTTGGATATGTTGCACTCGGTCCCTTCCTCCAAATCGTTAATATAGATTGTAAAGAGTTGGGGTCCCAGCACTGACCCCTGCGGAACACCACTAGTTACTGATTGCCAGCCCGAGAATGAACCATTTATCCCAACTCTTTGTTTTCTGTTAGATAGCCAATCTTCCACCCATGCCAGTATATTACCCCCAATCCCGTGATTTCTTATCTTGATCAGTAATCTTTTGTGTGGAACCTTGTCAAATGCCTTTTGGAAGTCCAAATACACTACATCCACTGGTTCCCCTTTATCCACCCTGTATGTTACATCCTCAAAGAATTCGAGCAAATTTGTCAAACATGACTTCCCCTTCATAAAACCATGCTGACTCTGTCCTATTAAATTATGTTTATCCAAATGCTCTGTTACTGTTTCCTTAATAATGGACTCCAACATTTTGCCAACCACAGATGTTAGGCTAACTGGTCTATAGTTCCCAGCTTTTTGTCTGGCAAATGGTATGTTGGCCTTCGTAGCGAGAGGATTCGAGTACAGGAACAAGGATGTCTTGCTGCAGTTGTACAGGGCCTTGGTGAGACCACATCTTGAGTATTGTGTGCAGTTTTGGTCGCCTTATCTGAGGAAGGATGTTCTTGCCATGGAGGGAGTGCAGCGAAGATTCACCAGGCTGATACCTGGGATGGCAGGAATGACGTATGAGGAGAGATTGTGTCGATTGGGCTTGTATTTGCTGGAGTTTAGAAGAATGAGAGGGGATCTCATTGAAACTTTTAAAATTCTAACAGGACTAGACAGACTAGATGCAGGATGTTCCCGATGGCGGGGGAGTCCAGAACCAGGGGTCACAGCCTAAGGATAAGGGGTAAGCCATTTAGGACAGAAATGAGGAGGAATTTCTTCACCCAGAGAGTGGTGAACCTGTGGAATTCTCTACCACAGAAGGCAGTTGAGGCCAACTTATATTAAATATATTCAAGAAGGAGTTAGCTATATTTCTTAAGGCTAAAGGGATCAAGGGATATGGGGAGAAGGCAGGGACAGGGTACTGAATTTGGATGATCAGCCATGATCTGATTGAATGGCGGAGCAGGCTCGAGGGGCCGAATGACCTACTCCTGCTCCTATCTTCTATGTTTCTATAGATCGGTTAAGTGAGTGGGCAAAAATTTGCCAGATGGGGTATAATGTGGGAAAATGTGAGGTTATCCACTGGTAGGAAGAATAGGAAAGCAAAATATTTAAATGGAGAGAGACGACAGAACGCTGCGGTACAGAGGGATCTGGGTGTCCTCGTACATGAAACACAAAAAGTTAGCATGAAGGTACAGCAAGTAATTAGGAAGGCAAATGGAATGTTGGCCTTTATTGCCGGGGGGTGGAGTATAAAAGTAGGGAAGTCTTGCTACAACTGTACAGGGCGTTGGTGAGACCACACCTGGAGTACTGCGTACAGTTTTGGTCTCCATATTTAAGGAAGGATATACTTGCATTGGAGGCAGTTCAGAGAAGGTTCACGAGGTTGATTCCTGGGATGAAAGGGTTGTCTTATGAGGAAAGGTTGAGCAGGTTGGGCCGATACTCATTGGAGTTTAGAAGAATGAGGGGTGATCTTATTGAAACATAAGATTCTGATGGGGCTCGACAGGGTAGATGCTGAGAGGATTCCCCTCGTGGGGGAATCTGGAACTAGGGGGCATAGTTACAGAATAAGGGGTCGGCCATTTAGGACTGAGATGAGGAGAAATTTCTTCACTCAGAGGGTGGTGAATCTTTGGAATTCTCTACCCGAGAGCTGTGGAGGCTGGGTCATTGAATATATTCAAGGCAGGAGATAGATAGATGTTTGAACTACAGGAGTGTCTGGGGTAACGGAGAACAGGCAGAAAAGTGGAGTTGAGGTCGATGATCAGCCATGATCCATCATGATTGTGAGGAGGATGCAAAGAGGCTTCAAGGCGATTTAGACAAGTTGAGTGAGTGGGCAAATACACGGCAGACACAGTATAATGTGGATAAATGTGAAGTTATCCACCTCCAGTAGGAAAAACAGAAAGGCAGAGTTGTGGCAGAGCCACCAGGGGACTCAGAACGTTTGTATATAATTCCTTTAACAGTAATGTAATCACAGCCTGTACCTGTGCCTTTAAGCACACTGTTTGATTGTACCATGTCGGTTTATCTTTACAGCGGTGATTCAGCGTGATGACGTCATGCCGCTGTCACGTGATTCCCCCAACGGCGGGAAGAACGTGCCGACGTCATGACGTCAGCGAGGGGACTTGCCCCTTCAGTCCTCGTGGAGAATTCAGAGAGTGTAGACCTGTAATCGATAGTTCCAACGTTTATTGTTTGTTTCCATTAAAGTTTGTTAAATTAATTACTTGAGTCGATCTCAGTAATTTGGTAGGAACCTCCGTTCTCACAGTATTATTTAAATAGTGATAGATTGGGAAACGTTGATGTACAGAGGGACCTGGGTGTCCTTGTACACCAGTCACTGAAAGCAAACATGCAGGTGCAGCAAGCAGTTAGGAAGGCAAATGGTATGTTGGCCTTCATTGCAAGAGGATTTGAGTACAGGAGCAAGGATGTCTTACTACAGTTATACAGGGCCTTGGTGAGACCACACCTGGAGTACTGTGTGCAGTTTTGGTCTCCTTACCTAAGAAAGGATATACTTGCCATAGAGGGAGTGCAGCGAAGGTTCACCAGACCGATTCCTGGGATGGCAGGACTGTCGTATGAGGAGAGATTGGGTCGACTAGGCCTGTATTCACTAGAGTTTAGAAGAATGAGAGGGGAGCTCATTGAAATGTATAAAATTCTGACAGGGCTAGACAGGCTGGATGCAGGGAGGATGTTTCCCCTGGCTGGGGGGCCTAGAACGAGGGGTCACAGTCTCAGGATACGGGGTAGGACATTTAGGACTGAGATGAGGAGAAATTTCTTCACTCAGAGGGTGGTGAACCTGTGGAATTCTCTGCCCCAGAAGGCTGTGGAGGCCGAGTCACTGCATATATTTAAGAAGGAGACAGATAGATTTCGAGACACATAGAAACATAGAAGATAGGAGCAGGAGTAGGCCATTCGGCCCCTCGAGCCTGCTCCGCCATTCAATGCGATCATAGCAGATCATCCAAGTTCAGTACCCTGTCCCTGCCTTCTCCCCATATCCCTTGATCCCTTTAGCCTGAAGAAATATATCTAACTCCTTCTTGAATATATTTAATGAATTGGCCTCCACTGCCTTCTGTGGTAGAGAATTCCACAGGTTCACCACTCTCTGGGTGAAGAAATTCCTCCTCATCTCTGTCCTAAATGGCTTACCCCTTATCCTTAGACTGTGACCCCTGGTTCTGGACTCCCCCGCCATCGGGAACATCCTTCCTGCATCTAGTCCTGTTAGAATTTTATAAGTTTCAATGAGATCCCCTCTCATTCTTCTAAACTCCAGCGAGTATAAGCCCAATCGACCCAATCTCTCCTCATATGTCATTCCTGCCATCCCGGGTATCAGCCTGGTGAATCTTCGCTGCACTCCCTCCATGGCAAGAACATCCTTCCTCAGATAAGGCGACCAAAACTGCACACAATACTCAAGGTGTGGTCTCACCAAGTCCCTGTACAACTGCAGCAAGACATCCTTGTTCCTGTACTCGAATCCTCTTGCTACGAAGGCCAACATACCACAAAAGGCATCAAGGGTTATGGGGAGAGAGCGGCAATATATTATTGAGATAGAGGATCAGCCATGATCATATTGAATGGCGGAGCAGGCTCGAAGGGCCGAATGGCCTACTCCTGCTCCTATTTTTTTTCTATGTCCTAACCTTCTGATTCAGGCGAATGGGCTACCAACTGAGCCATAGCTGACACTATAGGCCCAGTCTACTCAATCTCTCCTCACAGGACAATCCCCCCATCCCAGGAACCAGTCTGGTGAACCTTCGTTGCACTCCCTCTATGGCAAGTATATCCTTCCTTAGGTAAGGAGACCTTGTGTGCAGTTTTGGTCACCTTATCTGAGGAAGGATGTTCTTGCCATGGAGGGAGTGCAGCGAAGATTCACCAGACCGATACCTGGGATGGCAGGAATGACGTATGAAGAGAGATTGGATCGATTAGGCTTATATTTGCTAGAGTTTAGAAGAATGAGAGGGGATCTCATTGAAACTTATAAAATTCTAACAGGACTAGACAGACTAGATGCAGGAAGGATGTTCCCGATGGCCGGGGAGTCCAGAACCAGGGGTCACAGTCTAAGGATAAGAGGTAAGCCATTTAGGACAGAGATGAGGAGGAATTTCTTCACCCAGAGAGTGGTGAACCTGTGGAATTCTCTACCACAGAAGACAGTTGAGGCCAATTCATTAAATATATTCAAGAAGGAGTTAGATATATTTCTTAAGGCTAAGGGGATCAAGGGATATGGGGAGAAGGCAGGGACAGGGTACTGAATTTGGATGATCAGCCATGATCGCATTGAATGGCGGAGCAGGCTCGAGGGGCCGAATGGCCTACTCCTGCTCCTATCTTCTATGTTTCTATGTAAAACTGTACACAATACTCCAGGTGTGGTCTCACCAGGGCCCTATATAATTGCAGTAAGACGTCTTTACTCTTATACTCAAATCCCCTTGTAATAAAGGCCAACATACCATTTGCTTTCCGAATTGCTTGCTGTACCTGCATGTTAACTGTCAGTGATTCGTGTACAAGGACACCCAGGTCCCTCTGAACACCAGCATTTCCCCAATCACTCACCATTTCAAAAATACTCTGCTTTTTTTTTTTAGTTTTTCCTACCAAAGTGGATAACTTCACACTTCTCCACATTATAGTCCATTTCAATTTCAATGCATATATTAGCTGAGGTTCGTTTAGGTGTCTTTCTCCCGCCTCCCCCCCGCCCCCAAACTTGTGAATATTCTTTGCTTTAAAAAGCTTATTCTCCAATTCATGGAAAAAAGAGGCAGAAAAAGCTCGAGAAATGCGGCGGTTCATTATAATCATCAATGCGCTATTGTCGAGTCACCACTCCAGGGACGGGAGCACCGAGGGAGCGCTGCGCAGTCGCGGAAAGAACAACCTGCATTTCTATAGCGCCTTTCACGACCACCGGACGTCCCAAAGCGCTTTACAGCCAATGCAGCACTTTTTGAAGTGTAGCCACTGTTGTAATTTAGGAAACGCGGCATCCAATCTGCGCACAGCAAGCTCCCGCAAAAAGCAATGTGATAATGACTGGATCATCTGTTTTTTTTTAGCGATGTTGATTGAGGGATAAATATTGGCCCCAGGACACCAGGGAGAACTCCCCCTCACCCCCCGCCCGCTCTATAAAAGCATATGGGATCCTTGGCTTTACAGATAGAGGAATAGAGTATAAAAGCAAGGACGTTATGTTAAGCCTTTATAAAACACTGGTTAGGCCTCGGCTGGAGTATTGTGTTCAATTCGTCACCAATGAATGGTAGGACCCTAGGAATGACACAGGATCAGAGGGATGTACATAGATGGTGTGCATGTACATAGATCCTTGAAGGCAGCAAGACAGATAGATCAGGTGGTTAAAAAGGCACATGGGATACTTGCTTTCATTAGCCGAGGCATAGAATATGTTGTGGCGAAATAAAATTTATTAAATCCGCACACTAGTCTGTAAATGGTAAAATAGCCAAGCAGTTTATTGAAAACACAAAATTATTCAACAGTACGATACAAACAGTCCGCGGAGGTACCTAAGGGCTGATCAGGGAGTACAGCTTAGAGTTCCTGCAACTTGTTCCTGGCTGACTCCCCGAATACTTACAGCTTTCCGTATTTATGTCTTAAAACCACAATGATTCATACTTTCGCGTGACATCACATGTTTTCGCGTCACTTGTTATTCAAGTTATTTCGTGCCACATTCTCCTAACAGTCTAGGTGGCGGTTGAACCGTCAGTTGCCCACCTGGTGACTTCCCTAATCTCCCAACGGCTAGTTTGTCAAGCGAGTTGTCTCAGTACGTCTCCTTCTGCTTTTCCTATCTTTGTCCCTTTTTGTGGTTACGTGCTGAGCTGTGTGCAAAGTTTATATGCATTTAACCTGCTGTTGTCAGGCAGAAATACCTTGACTACTTATTCTTACCCATAATGCTATGCTTCTACTAAGTATGATTTCTAAAAATCCACTTCAGAATATAAGAGCGGGGAGGTTATGATGGAGCTGTACAAAATGCTAGTTAGGCCACAGCTGGAATACTGTGTGCTGTTCTGGTCGCCACACTATAGGAAGGATGTGATTGCTTTGGAGAGGGTGCAGAGGAGATTCACCAGGATGTTACCTGGGCTGGAGTGCGTCAGCTATGAAGAGAAACTGGACAGGCTGGGGTTGTTTTCCTTAGAGCAGAGAAGGCTGAGGGGGGGGGGGACCTGATTGAGGTGTACAAAATTATGAGGGGCGTAGATAGAAAGGAACTTTTCCCCTTAGGAGAGGGGTCAATAACCAGGGGGCGTAGTTTGAAGGCAAGGGGCAGGAGGTTTAGAGGGGATTTGAGGAAGAACTTTTTCACCCAGAGGGTGGTTGGAATCTGGAACTCACTGCCTGAAAGGGTGGTAGAGGCAGGAACCCTCACAACATTCAAGAAGCATTTAGATGAGCACTTGAACCGCCATAGCATACAAGGCTACGGACCAAGTGCTGGAAAATGGGATTAGAATAGACAGGGCTTGATGGCCGGCGTGGACACGATGGGCCGAAGGGCCTTTTTGCTGTATAACTCTATGACACCACACTTTAGGAAGGATGTCAAGGCCTTGGAGAGGGTGCAGGTACTGGCAGATGAGAGACTTCAATGGCGTGGATAGACTGGAGAAAGTGAGGCTGTTACCCTTAGAGCAGAGAAGGTTAAAGGGGGTTGTTGTGGCCTGGAATGCATTGCCTGAAAAGGCAGTGGAAGCAGATTCAATGGAAAGAATGAAAGACTTGCATTTCTATAGCGCCTTTCACGACCTCAGGACGTCCCAAAGCGCTTTACAGCCAATGAAGTACTTTTTGAAGTGTAGTCACTGTTGCAAGGTAGGAAACGCGGCAGCCAATTTGCGCACAGCAAGCTCCCTCAGACAGCCATGTGACACTGACCAGATAATCTGATTTTCGTGATGTTGATCGACAGATAAATATTGGCCCCCAGGACTTGAAAATATTGGAAGGGAATATGGGGAGTGGGAGGAATTGGCTAGCTTTTTAGAAACAGAGAAGCTAGGAGCAGGAGGAGGCCATTCGGCCCCTCGAGCCTGCTCCGCCATTCAATGAGATCATGGCTGATCATCCAATTTCAGTACCCTGTCCCTGCCTTCTCCCCATATCCCTTGATCCCTTTAGCCTTAAGAAATATATCCAACTCCTTCTTGAATATATTTAATGAATTGGCCTCAACTGCCTTCTGTAGTAGAGAATTCCACAGGTTCACCACTCTGGGTGAAGAAATTCCTCCTCATCTCTGTCCTAAATGGCTTACCCCTTATCCTTAGACTGTGACCCCTGGTTCTGGACTCCCCGGCCATCGGGAACATCCTTCCTGCATCCAGTCTGTCCAGTCCTGTTAGAATTTTATAAGTTTCAATGAGATCCCCTCTCATTCTTCTAAACTCCAGCGAGTGCAAGCCCAATCGGCCCAATCTCTCCTCATACGTCATTCCTGCCATCCCAGGTATTCGTCTGGTGAATCTTCGCTGCACTCCCTCCATGGCAAGAACATCCTTCCTCAGATAAGGCGACCAAAACTGCACACAATACTCGAGGTGTGGTCTAACCAAGGCCCTGTACAACTGCAGCAAGACATCCTTGTTCCTGTACTCAAACCCTCTCACTACGAAGGCCAACATACCATTTGCCTTCTTAACCGCCTGCTGCACCTGCATGCTTACCTTCAGCGACTAGTGCACAAGGACACCCAGGTCTCTTTGCACTTCCCCTTCTCCCAATCTATTGCCGTTCAAATAATAATCTGCCTTCCTGTTTTTGCCACCAAAGTGGATAACCTCGCATTTATCCACAGTATACTGCATCTGCCATGCTTCTGCCCAACCTGTCCAAATCATACTGGAGTTTCTTTTTGCAAAGAGCCAGCACAGGCAGGACGGGCCGAATGGCCTCCTCTTGTGCTGTGTTATTTTCTGATTTGCCATCACCACCCCCCCTCCCCAGCTCTTTGCACCAACTCAATCAGCACAGGGCAAAACGTCACGGAGACTTCAGACAATGGGGCAGTGCCGCCATTGGTTGGAGGACCCGCCGCTGGTTCGGTCCTCCGAGCGCCCGCCACTCACTCTCTCTCGCTATTGGTTGGGGATTGCTGACGACGTGCGCCACCTGCTAGCCCACGTGACCATTGCGGCGGGCAATTAAGGGAACCGCCTCGTCCTCATTCCCAGTCCAGCGTAAGAACATGCATTTCTACAGCGCCTTTCACCACATCTCAAAGTGCCTTACAGCCAATGAAGTACTTTTTGAAGTGTAGTCACTGTTGTAACGTGGGAAACGCGACAGCCAATTTGCGCACAGCAAGCTCCCACAAACAGCAATGTGATAATGACCAGATAATCTGTCTTTTAGTGATGTTGATTGAGGGATAAATATTGGTCAGAACTCTCCCCTGCTCATCTTCGAAATAGTGGCCATGGGATCTTTTACGTCCACCAGAGAGAGCAGACAGAATCTCGGTTTTAAGGTCTCATCCGAAAGACGGCACCGCCGACAGTGCTTTACTCCCTCAGCACTGCACTGGAGTGTCAGCCTGGATTTTTGTGCTCAAGTCTCTGGAGTGGGACTTGAACCCTCAGCCTCCTGACTCGGATGCGCGTGTGCGGCCCACTGAGCCACTGGCTGACACTCAGTGTTTTAAATAAAGCAAATTAGCAAACAATAAAGATTTATTAAATTCCTGCCCACCGGGCCTTTGAGGCAGTAAGAGTGTCCTCTGCCCGTGCGTGTGTCTATAGGAAGCATTTTTCAGGCCCTTTGAGATTTTTCTTTGCTCATTTTCCTCCTACTGCCGCTTACCCTTTGCTCTAAACTCGTTTTACAGAGTGTTAGAAGCAGAAGGGAGAACTTGAAACCAAACATCGGCTCAAGATCTGACAGTCGCTCGATTCATCAGGGAACCTGAATATCGTCAGCCTTTGCAAATGGAGGGAGAGAGCATCAATCGCAGCGCGGACAAACCGTACACGTGCTCCGTGTGTGGATGCAGCTTCAGCCGGTCGTCCAGTCTGGGGAGGCACAGGTGCATCCACGCGAGGGAACGACCCTGGAAATGTGGGGACTGCGGGAAGGGATTTGGCAAGCGCCCACAGCTGGAAACACATCGACGCCTTCACACCGGGGAGAGGCCGTTCACCTGCCCGGTGTGCGCGAAGGGATTCACTCGGTCATCCCACCTGCTGAAACACCAGCGCACTCATACCGGGGAGAGGCCGTTCACCTGCTCCCTTTGCGAGAAGGCGTTCACCAGTTCGTATCACCTGCTGAGACACCAGCGGGTTCACACCGGGGAGAGGCCGTTCACCTGCTCCGACTGCGGGAAGGGGTTCATCAATTCCTCCCACCTGCTGACGCACCAGCGAGTTCACACCGGGGAGAGGCCGTTCACCTGCTCCGCATGCGGGAAGGGCTTCACTCAGTCCTCCCACCTGCTGACGCACCAACGAGTCCACACCGGGGAGAGACCGTTCACCTGCTCTCACTGCGGGAAGGGGTTCACAGACTCCTCCAACCTGCTGACGCACAGGCGCATTCACACCGGGGAGAGGCCATTCTCCTGCTCTCTGTGCGGGAAGGGGTTCACCAATTCGTCCGACCTGCTGAAGCACCAGCGGATTCACAGCGGGGAGAGGCCGTTCACCTGCCCTGTGTGCGGGAAGGGATTCACCCGCTCATCCGATCTGCTCGCCCACCAGCGAGTGCAAACTGGGGAGAGGCCGTTCACCTGCCCCCTGTGCGGGAAGAGATTCACGCGCTCCTCCCACCTGCAGACGCACCAGCGGGTGCACCGCTAACGGCGCTGACCCGATTCTGCCGTTAAATCGCACCCAGGACTGAACCATATCCATTCTGTTGTGGAGTGTTTTAAACCAACACTCAACACAAGGTTTTAGATCGATAGTCAAGTTGCCTGCAGCGAAGATTCACCAGGCTGATACCTGGGATGGCAGGAATAACGTATAAGAGGAGATTGGGTCGATTGGGCTTATACTTGCTGGAGTTTAGAAGAATGAGAGGGGATCTCATTGAAACTTATAAAATTCTAACAGGACTAGACAGACTAGATGCAGGAAGGATGTTCCTGATGGTCGGGGAGTCCAGAACCAGGGGTCACAGGATAAGGGGTAAGCCATTTAGAACATAAGAAGCAGGAGCAGGAGTAGGCCATACGGCCCCTCGGGCCTGCTCCGCCATTCAATAGGATCATGGCTGATCCGAACCTAGACTCACGTCCACTTCCCTGCCCGTAACCCCTAATTCCCTTATCAGCTAGGAAACTGTCTATCTCCGTTTTAAATTTATTTAATATCGCAGCTTCCACAGCTCTCCGGGGTAGCAAATTCCATAGATTTACTACCCTCTCAGTGAAGAAGTTTCTCCTCATCTCTGTTTTGAAAGGGCAGCCCCTTATTCTAAGATTATGCCCCCTAGTTCTAGTCTCACCCATCAGTGGAAACATCCTCACCGCATCCACCCGATCAAGCCCCCCTCACAATCTTATATGTTTCGATAAGATCGCCTCTCATTCTTCTGAACTCCAATGAGTAGAGGCCCAACCTACTCGACGTTTCCTCATAAGTCAACCCCCTCATCTCCGGAATCAACCGAGTGAACCTTCTCTGAACTGCCTCGAGAGCAAGTATATCTTTTCTTAAATATGGAAACCAAAACTGCACGCAGTATTCCAGGTGTGGCCTCACCAGTACCCTGCACAACTGAATTTAGGACTGAGATGAGGAGGAATTTCTTCACCCAGGGAGTGGTGAACCTGTGGAATTCTCTACCACAGAAGGCAATGGAGACCAATTCATTAAATATATTCAAGTAGGAGTTGGATATATTTCTTAAGGCTAAAGGGATCAAGGGGTATGGGGAGAAGGCAGGGACGGGGTACTGAGTTTGGATGATCAGCCATGATCTCATTGAATGGCGGAGCAGGCTCGAGGGGCCGAATGGCCGACTCCTGCTTCTATCTTCTATGTTTCTATGTCTTTATTGCACCGGTGGGGAAGCAGTCTGCTCGGTCTTAGCCAGACCTTTCCAAATTGGTGCAGCATACGTTACATTTTTATACATTACAACACACATGACCAGCTCATGCACAATTTATTCCTGCCACCTGATTGGACCTTGGCCCGCATGCATCTTCACTGATTGGTTGCCTATGCCGCGTTACATTAAAGTACCGCCTTTATTACCTGAAAAGTATATGTCCGTTCTCCCTCAAGCTGTCGTTGCACCTATGACCTTTGTTTATGCCAAATGGGGTCTCATCAACATTGGACTTCTGACTCATTGTCCTCCTTTCCTGCCTCTCGAGGCCTGTTTTACTTTCCTGCCAGAACAGAACTTACATCCTCTTAGGCCTCTTATGGTTTCCACGTCCGGCTAGGTTATCAACTTAGAAAAAGCTTACTACAGAAAACTGTGCGCTATCCGGCACCCACGGGACCGAGCTGCTGCCGTTGCCTAAAAAGTGCCGTACTCTCCAGAGTTAATGTTGAGAGATACGGAGATTCTTATCTCCGTATTTGACAACAAACACTGTTGCTTAGCAACAGCTTCTAAACACTCGGGTGTGGCCCTAAAGCTCTGTAGCTGAAGCTGTTGCTATAGCTACAGACCTTGCACAGCTTGACTGTTCAAACAAAGCAAAAAAAAACAAACAAAAAGAATAAAAAACGGCTGCTGATTTTTGCCGGTGGCTCCAGATTGCCGGATAGCTCACCTCCGGATAGCACAAAGTTTCCTGTCGTGAGATTATTGTCTTTATTACACCATTCAGTGAAACTGCCAGCGATGTCAGTTTAACTCTTTCCCCACTGCAATTCCAACAGTGACTACGCTTTAAAAAGTACTTCATTGGCTGTATAAAGCTTTGGGAGGTCCTGAGGTTGTGAAAGGCACTAGAAAATGCAAATCTTTTCTTTTCAGTCAGTTGGAGTTCGTTGCTGCTGATGTTAATAACCCGAATTACTGGACTGGACTTTGATATTCTGGATTGTAAGAATAAGCCATTTGCTGTAAATTTTGCTGTAACTTGACGAAACTTAAAAAGTTGACCAAATTTAATATACCAGCATGCTTTGAGAGGTTCCTGTGGGAACTTGTGCGCAAAACTGTTCACAGAGAAAGAGGCCTTGAACGGGAACAGAGACTTTCTGCTTAAAAAAAAAAGTGTAATGCTGCCAGATGTCTTTCAACGGATAAGGGAAACAGACCTTCGGAAAGTTCTGTGGAGAAGAGGCTATTAGCTATTGAACTGTGAAGAAGCCGTTGCAAAAAAAAACCCAGAAACATCTTCAGACTGTGGAATGTAACCGGCCTCGACGGCCCAGGCATGCTTAATGGACGAGTGCTAAGAGGGTCTGAGAAACAACTAATGACCACCATGCCATATAGTTAGGGACAAGTACATAGTGGGAGGGTTGCCAAAATTTTGGGGTATAAAAGGTGCTGTTTCACGACACTCGGGGGCTGCAGCCGGACCACCTGGTCAGTTGTCAAATTGTACGTCTAGTCATTGCCGAATTGACCAATCGCTGGTGTTAATAAGCAAAACATCACGTGCCTACGATCACTTGAGTTTAGGGATAGCTCTGTGTATGCTAAGGTATAGTCAGGAATTGTTATATACGCGACATAATTGTTGGGATGCTTACTTGTAATCTCTTGCTGATTTTTAAAAAAATTTTTTTTTAAGTAAAAGCAGTTTTTCGCAGATTCATTGGGTTTGGTGTTGTCTGTTCGACGGGCCTGAAGTTTACAGATGACACAAAGCTGGGTGGGCGTGTGTGCTGTGAGGAGGATGCTGAGAAACTCCAGTATGATTTGGACAGGTTGGGTGATTGGGCAGATGCATGGCAGATGCAGTATAATGTGGATAAATGCGAGGTTATCCACTTTGGTGGCAAAAACAGGAAGGCAGATTATTATCTGAACGGCAATAGATTGGGAGAAGGGGAAGTGCAACGAGACCTGGGTGTCCTTGTGCACCAGTCGCTGAAGGTAAGCATGCAGGTGCAGCAGGTGGTTAAGAAGGCAAATGGTATGTTGCCCTTCGTAGCGAGAGGGTTCGAATACAGGAACAAGGATGTCTTGCTACAGTTGTACAGGGCCTTGGTGAGACCACACCTTGAGTATTGTGTGCAGTTTTGGTCGCCTTATCTGAGGAAGGATGTACTTGCCATGGAGGGAGTGCAGCGAAGATTCACCAGACTGATACCTGGGATGGCAGGAATGACGTATGAGGAGAGATTGGGTCGATTGGGCTTATATTCGCTGGAGTTTAGAAGAATGAGGGGATTTCATTGAAATTTATAAAATTCTAACAGGACTAGACAGACTAGATGCTGGAAGGATGTTCCCGATGGTCGGGGAGTCCAGAACCAGGGGTCACAGTCTAAGGATAAGGGGTAAGCCATGTAGGACAGAGATGAGGAGGAATTTCTTCACCCAGAGAGTGGTGACCCTGTGGAATTCTCTACCAAAGAAGGCAGTAGAGGCCAATTCATTAAATATATTCAAGAAGGAGTTGGATATATTTCTTAAGGCTAAAGGGATCAAGGGATATGGGGAGAAGGCAGGGACAGGGTACTGAATTTGGATGATCAGCCATGATCTCATTGAATGGCGGAGCGGGCTCGAGGGGCCGAATGGCCTACTCCTGCTCCTATCTTCTATGTTTCTATGTATTAAATTCCATCTGCCACCTGTCTGCCCATTCTGCTAGCCTTTCCATGTCCTGTTTCAGTCGATTAGTATCACCCTCACTGTTTGCCACACTCCCAAGTTTGGTGTCATCGGCAAATTTAGAAATTCTGCACTGCATTGCAATATCCAAGTCATTTATATGTATGTATGGAGATGAGATGAGCAGGCTCGAAGGGCCGAATGGCCGACTCCTGCTATTTCTTATGTTCTTACAAGTGCAAGTCTATCTTGAACCCACAACCTTCTGACTCTGCTATCCACTGAGCCACAGCTGACTCCAGTCTTTTACACCGTTTCAGCATAACTTCCTTACTTTTTGCACTCTACGCTTGTTGTCGAAGTCTCGACTCCCGAGTAAGACTCTTTAAACACAAAGTATCGTTAAAGACAGGCTTTATTTGCTTGCAAGGGAAGGGTTGTGTAGTCAAAGGCTACATCAGACCTCTTCGAAGTAAAACAGAATTTGTAACATATTTATACAGTACAGAAACAGAACAGGCTTTCTATGCCACATGACATAGTATTGAATCGTACCCGATTGCAAAGGCACAGACCTTGCAAATTGCTGAAACAACGTATTCCAGGCTTCGTTAGAATAACGAACAGAACTACCTTGGGATAAGATTAACTAATCCTTTATTATGGGATCCTTCTGTTCTCCCACTGTACCAACTGAGCCTGTGGGCCGATGTTTACCTTATCCTGTCCTTGGCTATTTGTTTGGTAAATGAGGCTCCTTGTTAAGCTTATCACAGATAAGGAGTATGTATGTAGCATTCCTAAATTGTCTCATCCCCTTGAAACTGATTAGTGAATCATGCTGTCGGCCATTTGAGTTTTTATTCTATGCCCAGGAAGCCATTTTGTGTCTAAGTGAGAAAACTGTACTTCCACACTGTCCAAAAGCAAGGAAGTTATGATGAATTGTTAAATAGTTTTTTTTGCAGAGTGACCCAGGCTGTGCGTAGCAAACAATTTTGCATTTGAAAGCAGCTTGTATTGTGAAGCTTGTGCCCCTTTGCCAGGCCCGCTGCCTGCGGCCCCTCTCCCAGATTCCAGCCCCAGCCTTGTGATGCTCTCACCTGGGGACAGCGCGTCACAATCGGCCCCAGCGCACCGGAGCTGGAGACCCAGGGCCCGCCTCCTTGCCGCGCCGCCATTGGTTGGAGGACCAGGCCGCCCAGGTCAGTCCTCTCAGCTCAGCCCTCTTCCTATTGGTCCGCGCTCCCGTCAGTCAGAATCACATTGCCCCGGCTCACTCCGCCACCCCGCGCGGCTCAATCTGCTCCGTTCGGTGTCCGCGGAGGTCCCGTCCGCCCGACTCTCAGGTTTGGTTTTTCTCGTATTTTACTTTATAATCTCGCTCTCGGCTCCCCCCCTCACCTCGATTTAAATCGCTTCCCCAAACACTTGACTTTACCCCGGCCGCTGATTCCGCCTCTTCCCCGGGCCTGGCCTTCCGTCTGCTCCCCGAAGGCCCCGCGCAGGCGCACCGGCAGCCTGGTTTTGTGGTGAGGGGACCGAATGAGCATGCGCGGCCCCGCCTCTCCACATTTAAAGGGACACCCACCCCCTCTATATTTAAAGGGACTCCTTCCCCCTTCTCGTGTGTTCTTCAGATTAAAGGGACAGTGACAATTCCCCCGGCCACCGCACTTTAGCAAGAATGTGAAAGACCTTGAGAGCCAGCCAGTGGCTCCATTGGGAGCACCCTCATCTCTGAGTCAGAAAGTTGTGGGTTCAAAGTCCCCACTCCAGGGACTCGAGCACATAAACCTAGGCTGACGCTCCGGGGCAGTACTCCCGGAGCGCCGCACTGTCGGAGGGGCGGTACTGAGGGAGCGCCGCACTGTCGGAGGGGCGGTACTGAGGGAGCGCCGCACTGTCGGAGGGGCGGTACTGAGGGAGCGCCCCACTGTCGGAGGGGCGGTACTGAGGGAGCGCCGCACTGTCGGAGGGGCGGTACTGAGGGAGCGCCGCACTGTCGGAGGGGCGGTACTGAGGGAGCGCCCCACTGTCGGAGGGGCGGTACTGAGGGAGCGCCGCACTGTCGGAGGGGCGGTACTGAGGGAGCGCCGCACTGTCGGAGGGGCGGTACTGAGGGAGCGCCGCACTGTCGGAGGGGCGGTACTGAGGGAGCGCCGCACTGTCGGAGGGGCGGTACTGAGGGAGCGCCGCACTGTCGGAGGGGCGGTACTGAGGGAGCGCCCCACTGTCGGAGGGGCGGTACTGAGGGAGCGCCGCACTGTCGGAGGGGCGGTACTGAGGGAGCGCCGCACTGTCGGAGGGGCGGTACTGAGGGAGCGCCGCACTGTCGGAGGGGCGGTACTGAGGGAGCGCCGCACTGTCGGAGGGGCGGTACTGAGGGAGCGCCGCACTGTCGGAGGCGCGGTACTGAGGGAGCGCCGCACTGTCGGAGGTCCATCTTTCAGATGAGACATTCAGGTGGATATAAACGATCCCACTATTTCAAAGAAGGGCAGGAGAGTTATCCCTGGTATCCTGGCCATTATTTATCATGCAAATTGGCTGCAGTGTTTCCCACATTACAACAGCGACTACACTTCAAAAAGTACTTCATTGGCTGTGAAACCGTTGATCGTGAAAGGCGATGTATAAAAACCAGTCTTTCTTTATTTTCTCTCCTGTATTTACATTAATTACTTATATAAAGCTGTTTTACTGTCTCTTGCAAGGGGAGGAATTGCAGACGGCCTGCTTAACGCAAACTTCACACGAAGATCTGACAGAGTCACTCGATTCATCAGGACCTGAATATCATCGACATATGGAAGCGGAAAGCAGCAATCAGAATGCAGACAAACTGCACACGTGTCTTGTGTGTGGACGTGGATTCAACCGAAGGTTCAGCCTGGGGAGGCACAAGTGTAACCAAAGCGAGGAGAGTCTCTGAGCTGGAGACTCATAAACGCAGTCACTCTGTGAAATGGCCGTTCACCTGCTCCATGTGTGGGAAGAGATTCAGTCGTTCATTCTCCCTGCAGACACACCAGCGAGTTCACACCGGGGAGAGGCCGTTCACCTGCTCCGTGTGCGCGAAGGGATTCACTCAAAAATCCGCCCTGCTGAGACACCGGCGAGTTCACACCGGGGAGAAGCCGTTCGCCTGCTCTCACTGTGAGAAGAGGTTTAACCAGTCTTACCACCTGTTGCTACACGAGCGTGTTCACACCGATGAGAGACCGTTTCAGTGCTCCGACTGCGAGAAAGGCTTCAGAAGATCCAGCGACCTGATACAGCACCAGCGAGTTCACACCGGGGAGAGGCCGTTCACCTGCTCCGTGTGTGGGAAGGGATTCACTCAACAATCCGCCCTGCGGAGACACCGGCGAGTTCACACCGGGGAGAAGCCGTTTGCCTGCTCTCACTGCGAGAAGAGGTTTAACCAGTCTTGCCAACTGTTGATACATGAGCGTGTTCACACCGGGGAGAGGCCGTTCACCTGCTCCGTGTGTGGGAAGGGATTCACTCTCTCCTCCACGCTGCTGAGACACCAGCTGGCTCACACTGACGAGAGGCCGTTCTCCTGCTCAGAGTGCGGGAAAGGATTCAATTGTCCCTCCTCTCTGCGGCTGCACCAGCGAGTTCACACTGACGAGTGGCCGTTCACCTGCTCCGAGTGCGGGAAAGGATTCGCTCGTCCCTCCACCCTGCGGGAACACCAGCGAGTTCACACTGACGAGAGGCCGTTCTTCTGCTCCGAGTGCGGGAAAGGATTCACTCGTCCCTCCACTCTGCGGGAACACCAGCTGGTTCACACTGACGAGAGGCCGTTTAAATGTTCCGAGTGCGACAAGAGTTTCAAATGCTCAAAGGACCTGAAGATGCATCGAAGCATCCACACCGGGGAGAGCCCATTCAGCTGCTCTCACTGCGGGAAGAGGTTTATGCACTCAGCCAATCTTCGGAAACACCAGTTCACCCACACCGGGAAGTGGCCGTTCCCCTGCTCAGTGTGTGAAAAGCGATTCACCAGGTCATCTCACCTGCTGAGACACCAGCGAGTTCACACCTGAGCGCACTGGTCCCATTCTGCTGTTAATCACATGAAGGACTGTTCTGTGTTAATAATGGCAATTATGGGGTCGGGGGGGCGGTTTGAAGATGCTGATAACCCCAGTAACTAGGCTGGAGTTTAAGAGGGGTCAGCCTCCGCTCAGTGGGTGACACTCTCACCTCTAGAGTCAGAAGGTCGTGGGTTTGAGTCCCACTCTGGAGACTTGAGCACGTAATCTAGGCTGACACTCCAGGGCAGTACTGAGTGAGAGCTGCTCTGTCAGAGGTGCCATCTTTCCACGCGACGTTAAACCGAGGCCTCGTCTGCCCTCTCGGGGGCGTAAAAGATCCCGTGGCCGCTATTTTGAAAAACGGAAGCGAGAAAGGATCTCGACTCGGAAGATCAGGAAGTAGAATAAGGAGCTAAGGAATAACAAGGGGCAGAAAACACTGGTAGGAGTAGTATATAGGCCCCCTAACCATAGCTAAACTGTTAGACAGAATATTAATCAAGAAATAGTAGGAGCTTGCAACAAAAGCAATGCAATAATCTTGGGGGACTTCAATCTTCATATATAATATTCTAACAGGATTAGACAGACTAGATGCAGGAAGGCTGTTCCCGATGGTCGGGGAGTCCAGAACCAGGTGTCACAGTCTAAGGATAAGGGGTGAGCCATTTTGGACAGAGATGAGGAGGAATTTCTTCACCCAGAGAGTGGTGAACCTGTGGAATTCTCTACCACAGAAGGCCAATTCATTAAATATATTCAAGAAGGAGTTAGATATATTTCTTAAGGCTAAAGGGATCAAGGGATATGGGGAGAAGGCAGGGACAGGGTACTGAATTTGGATGATCAGCCATGATCTCATTGAATAGCGGAGCAGGCTCGAGGGGCCGAATGGCCTACTCCTGCTCCTATCTTCTATGTTTCTATAGAATGGACAAATCAAATTGGCAAAGGCAGTCTGGAGGATGAGTTCATGGGATGCATTTGGGACCGTTTCCTAAAACAATATGTCATGGAACCAACCAGGGAACAGGCTATTTTAGATCATGTGTTGTGTAATGAAACAGAGTTAATTAGCAATCTCATAGTAAAGGATCCTCTGGGGCAGAGTGATCATAATATGATAGAATTTTATGTTAATTTTGAGAGTGACTTGCATTAGTCCAAAAATAGAGTCTTAAACTTAAATAAAGCCTATTACATAGGTATGAGGGGCGAGTTGGCTAAGGTAGTTTGGAAAAATAGATTAAAAGGTATAGCGGTAGATAAGCAGTGGCTAGCATTTAAAGGAATATTTCATAATTCTCAACAAAAATACATTCCATTGCGAAACAAAAACTCCACGGGATAAGGGATCCAACCGTGGCTAACTAAAGAAGTTAAGGATAGCATTAGATTGGAAGAAGAAACTTATGATGATGCAAAGAATAATAGTAAGCCTGAGGATTGGGAGAGTTTCAGAAACCAGTAAAGGTTGACCAAAACATTGATAAAAAGGGAAAAAATAGAATGAGAGAAAAACAGTAAGAAATATAAAAGCAGATTGTGAGAGTTTCTACAAGTAAGTAAAAAGGAAAAGAGTACCAAAAGTAAACGTTGGTCCCGTAGAGGCTGAGGCAGGAGAAATTATTATGGGGAATAAGAAAATAGCAGAAACGTTAAACAAATGTCTTCACAGTAGAAGACACAAAAAGCATACCAAAAATGGTGGGGAACCAAGGGTGTAATGAGGGTGAGGAACTTAATGTAATTAATATAAGTAGAGAAAAGGTACCAGGAAAACTAATGGGACTAAAAGCCGACAAATCCCCTGGACCTACATCCTAGGGTTGTAAAAAAGGTGGCTGAAGAGATAGTTGATGCATTGGTTTTGATCTTCCAAAATTCCCTAGATTGTAGAATGGTCCCAGCGGATTGGAAGGTTGCAAATGTAACACCGTTATTCAAGAAAGGAGGGAGAGGAAAAACAGGGAACTACAAGCCAGTTAGCGTGACATCAGTGTAGGATAGGGTGTAGCTGTAGGATTTAGTAAACATTATTAAGATTCGATAACCATTCTAATATAACTATAATATGTGAAATTGTATGTTAAGAGCCTAAAAGCCTGTATAAAATGGAGAATGGCTGAGAGCAAAGCAGGATGGGATTATGCCAACCTGACTAAACAGCTGTTTAAAATTACTGAAGTAATGAAATGTTGTGCTAAGTTTATGGAGACGAGGGATTCAGCAATATTATGCTTAAAGAGATAAAAACTAGAGAGAGAGATAAGAGTTGGAGACATCCTTCATTGGTCCAGCTATCGGATGGACCGACTGTTTTGTCAACATTCTAGGAAGTGTTCTGTGAAAAGTGAACATCTGAGATAAGGGGACTTTGTTATACAGAGAGAAAAAGTCCGAAGGATCAAACAAGGTCATAAGATGGGTAACGAGGGAGCAAGAATTTTTACCAGGTGTTAGAGGGTTAATTACTGCCACGTCGGCAAAACGAGAGGGAAAAGGGTATAAAGATACAGGTTTTGAACATCGAAAGCGCGCACCGTGTAACCAGAGATTGATAGGAGCTTCGGTCAACAGAACACAGCAAGATCCCAAGGAAGCGCGCATGGGTCAACGGAACACAGCAAGATACATCAGGAGACTTGCGCCGTGCTCACTCGGAAGGAATGCCGGGGTTTGAACAAACAGACTGTGACTATCTTCTTGTTAAGTACTACTTCTTTGTACTTGATTTTTAATGCTTAATAAACATGTTTTACTGATACACAATATACCTGTACCCAGAGTGGTTTGCGTAGTCACAGACAAATTATTAGAAGAGCTTTTGAAAGCTACAGACTGGCGCCCAACGTGGGGCTGTGACTATTAACTGAAACCAGGTCTATTGTGCATAAGGCAGGCGTTTGGATATTCGTCTGATCAACGAAAGTTCTTGTGGAAGGTTGGGTTATCGAACAGATAGTGTCTCTAACGTACACTTAGAATGTCGAGTGAGAATGTTTTTGTAAACTATAATGCAAAGTTAATGAAGGAGTGCGATGATGCACAGTTGCAGAAGTTGAACAAAGGATGTGAGAGTATCTTTCCAGGACGTTGTTGCGTTCATTGTAAAGCAAGTTCAGGAGAAGAGATGGAAGCCGGATAGGGCAGTGCAGCTAATGGCCTGTGCCGCAATATATTATGTAGAACAGAATAAAGAAACCTTCCTGGAAATGGAAGGTGATCAGGAGAAATGAGAAAAAGACCAACCACGGGTGGTACAAGAGAATCTTAACGTTAACGGGCGAAAAGTCATGGCTTACAGAGGAGAATCTACCGTTAGAGGGAAAAGTCAAAATGGGAGAAAGAAGCCATAGAGTTAAAAAAACAAGAATGAAATTCTTCAGGGACAAGTCGGTGCTTCGGCAGCAATACTGCAGCAACAGTGTATTAACACCGTTCACGCTGGCGCGGCAATGCAGAATCTTGAGGAGGCTAAAAGTCAAGTAGTCTCAACGAAAGATAATGACTGCCTGATCAGTCAATGAAATGACTCAGGAGGAGCCCTAAGGGAGGGGCTCTTCAGCAACCCCAAAAGGCCCCCGTCTCGTAAACCATTGACTTGGTCGAGAGGCCCCCAGCCTATAGAAACATAGAAGATAGGAGCAGGAGTAGGCCATTCGGCCCCTCGAGCCTTTTCCACCATTTAATGAGATCCTGGCTTATCATCCAAATTCAGTACCCTGTCCCTGCCTTCTCCCCATATTCCTTGATCCCTTTAGCCTTAAGAAATATATCTAACTCCTTCTTGAATATATTTAATGAATTGGCCTCAACTGCCTTCTGTGGTAGAGAATTCCACAGGTTCACCACTCTCTGGGTGAAGAAATTCCTCCTCATCTCAGTCCTAAATCCCTCCTCATCTCTGTCCTAAACCCCTTATCTTTAGACTGTGACCCCTGATTTTGGACTCCCCCGCCATCGGGAACATCCTTCCTGCATCTAGTCTGTCTAATCCTGTTAGAATTTTATAAGTTTCAATCAGATCCCCTCTCATTCTTCTAAACTCCAGCGAGTATAAGCCCAATCGACCCACTCTCTCCTCATACGTCATTCCTGCCATCCCAGGTATCAGTCTGGTGAATCTTCGCTGCACTTAGAGTCATAGTCATAGAGTAATACAGCACGGATAGAGGCCCTTCGGCCCATCGTGTCCGTGCCGGCCATCAAGCCCTGCCTAATCTAATCCCATATTCCAGCATTTGGCCCGTAGCCTTGTATGCTATGGCATTTCAAGTGCACATCCAAATGCTTCTTAAATGTTGTGAGGGTTTCTGCCTCCACAACCCTTTCAGGCAGTGAGTTCCAGACTCCAACCACCCTCTGGGTGAAAAAGTTCTTTCTCAAATCCCCTCTAAACCTCCCGCCCTTTACCTTGAATCTATGCCCCCTAGTTATTGACCCCTCTACTAAGGGAAAAAGCTCCTCAGCATCCATCCTACCTATGCCCCTCATAATTTTGTACACCTCAATCATGTCCCCCCTCAGCCTCCTCTGCTCCAAGGAAAGCAAACCCAATCTGCCCAGTCTCTCTTCATAGCCGAAGCGCTCCAGCCCTGGTAACATCCTGGTGAACCTCCTCTGCACCCTCTCTAACGCGATCACATCCTTCCTGTAGTGTGGCGACCAGAACTGCACACAGTATTCCAGCTGTGGCCTAACCAGTGTTTTATACAGCTCCATCATAACCTCCTTGCTCTTATATTCAATGCCTCGGCTAATGAAGGCAAGTATCCCATATGCCTTTTTTACCACCTTATCCACCTGTTCCGCCGCCTTCAGGGATCTGTGTACTTGCACACCCAGATCCCTCTGACCCTCCGTCTTGCCTAGGGTCTTTCCAGTCATTGTGTATTCCTTTGCCTTGTTAGTCCCCCCAAAGTGCATCACCTCGCACTTTTCCGGGTTAAATTCCATTTGCCACTGTTCCGCCCATCTGACCAACCCATCTATATCGTCCTGCAGACTGAGGCTACCCTCCTCGCTATTTACCACCCTACCAATTTTTGTATCATCTGCGAACTTACTGATCATACCCTTTACATTCATATCCAAGTCATTAATGTAGACCACAAACAGCAAGGGACCCAGCACCGATCCCTGTGGTACCCCACTGGCCACAGGCTTCCAGTCACAAAAACAACCTTCGACCATCACCCTCTGCCTTCTGCCACTAAGCCAGTTTTGTATCCAATGTGCCAAGGCACCCTGGATTCCATGGGCTCTTACCTTCTTGACCAGTCTCCTGTGCGGGACTTTATCGAAGGCTTTACTGAAATCCATGTATACCACATCCACTGCGTTACCCTCATCCACACAACTAGTCACCCCCTCAAAAAATTCAATCAAATTAGTCAGACATGATCTTCCCTTGACAAAGCCATGTTGACTATCCCTGATTAATCCTTGCCTCTCCAAGTGGAGACAAATTTTGTCCCTCAGGATTTTGTTCCTCCATGGCAAGAGCATCCTTCCTCAGATAAGGCGACCAAAACTGCACACAATACTCAAGGTGTGGTCTCACCAAGGCCCTGTAGAACTGCAGCAAGACATCCTTGTTCCTGCACTCTAATCCTCTCGCTACGAAGGCCAACATACCATTTGCCTTCTTAACCGCCTGCTGCACCTGCATGCTTACCTTCAGCGACTGGTGCACAAGGACACCCAGGTCTCGTTGCACTTCCCCTTCTCCCAATCTATTGCCGTTCAGGTAATAATCTGCCTTCCTGTTTTTGCTACAAAAGTGGATAACCTCGCATTTATCCACGTTATATTGCATCTGCCATGCTTCTGCCCAATCATCCAACCTATCCAAATCATACTGGAGTTTCTCGGCATCCTCCTCACAGCACACACGCCCACCCAGCTTTGTGTTGTCTGCAAACTTGGAGATATTACATCGAGTTCCCTTGTCTAGATCATTAATATATATTGTGAATAGCCGGGGTCCTAGGACCGATCCCTGCGGTACCCCATTAGTCACTGCCTGCCACTCGGAAAAAGACCCGTTTATTCCAACACTTTGCTTCCTGTCTGCCAACCAGTATTCTATCCAAGTCAGTACCTTGCCCCCAATCCCTTGTGCTTTAACTTTACATGCTAATCTCTTTTGCGGGACCGTATCGAAAGCCTTCTGAAAGTCCAAATACACCACGTCCACTGGTTCTCCCTTATCTATTCTACCAGTTACATCCTCAAAAAATTCCAGTAGATTAGCCAAGCACGATTTACCTTTTGTAAATCCATGTTGACTTTCTCCGATCCTGTCACTTTTCAAGTGCTCTGCTATAACATCTTTTATAATGGATGGACGCTAGCATTTTCCCTACTACCGATGTCAGGCTATAATTCCCCGTTTTCTCTCTACCACCCTTTTTTGAATAGTGGGGTAACATTAGCTACCCTCCTATCCATGGGAACCACCATTGACTTGGTCGAGAGGCCCCCAGCCTATGCTCCTAACACTAGTATAAAAACCTCAGTGGACGAGCCTGCGCCCTTTAAAGCCCCAGTTAATGTTCTGACCCACACACTAGTGATTCCGGCGGCCCCACCAGCACCAGCTGTGGTCGGTGACCAGACACAAGCAGGACAACCACCACCAGCGGCAGCCCCAGTAGCCTATGTGATGCGCTATCAATTACTCATAAAAGACTGAGAGTTAAGAGAGTAACTAAAGGCTTTTATTAACAAAAGAATGAAGGTCTGCCTCGAGTGGTCGACCGGTCCAGAATACAAAGGGGCTGGGGAGCAGTCACCTTTATACTAGGACTTGTGGGAGGAGTCAGCCGAGGCATGTCCAGGCATGTACACAGTGGAATACAAACAGTGGTTTACCACATTATGTCAGCAGTGACATGGGAAAAAAAAACCACTGGACGGTTCCGCATACATTGAGAAACTACTTAGTGTCCTAACACGAACTCAAGTAACCCCTAAGTTGCTGGGACTCCGATTTAAAAGGAAAAAAGAGAGAAACCTAAAGTTTTACCGACATGTAAGTTATTAATGTCTGTGCCGAGACAAATAAAACACAAGATTTGCTGAGTGAAAGGAACCTTAAAAAAAAATGGTGGAATTTCAGTGTGTGTGAAAATGTGTGTTAAAGTGTGAATGTTTTCCTGACTATGAATGTTTAAGAAGTTACAGTATTTCTTTTGTCTGAAAAGTCTGTCTTTAGTAAATCTATGGAATTTGCTACCCCAGAGAGCTGTGGAAGCTGCAACATTAAATAAATTTAAAATGGAGATAGACATTTTCCTAGCAGATAAGGGAATTAGGGGTTACGGGGAGAGGGCAGGGAAGTGGACGTGAGTCTAGATTCAGATCAGCCATGATCCTATTGAATGGCGGAGCAGGCCTGAGGGGCCGTATGGCCTACTCCTGCTCCTATTTCTTATGTTCTTCAAAGAAAGATTCTGTTATGTGTGGTTTAGCTCCACCCACTTCTCTGTCGTAAAAGTGTTTAAAAACGTTTGTGTTGTCTTGGATTTTGGAAGTTTTAAGAATGTGCGAATAAGATTGTGCCACAATAATTGTGAAAAACTTTGAACTACAATTTAAGTTAAGCTGGTATGTAAAAACTGAGAAGAACAACAAAAAGTTTGTTTAACAAAAGATTAAGTTTCAGTCTAAAATTTAACCTTGGAGTTGCTGTGGTGAAATCTTCTAAAGCAGTTTGATTTGATTTGTTTAAATGTGAAAAACAAATTTTTCTCCAGTTATATTCAATGTTTTTACAGTATTTTGGAAAGGCATCTGAAGAAAGGACAATAAGAAATATGACGTAATTTACTGTTTTCTGCAAGCATGTGCTATTTTGTTTTGTTTTATCTGTTCTATTCATGTTTAGTTAAAGTGTGAAAACACTACTGTCTTTTTCGATCGGGAAAGTTTTTTTTAAATTTACGGGAAGTGACGCAATTGCGTGCACCTGACAATGTTTCGCTCCACAGGGGATGTGCCAGAGGACTGGAGAACAGCTAACGTAGTACCATTATTCAATAAGGGTAGTAGGGATAAACCAGGGAATTACAGGCCAGTGAGCCTAACATCAGTGGTAGGGAAATTATTGGAAAAAATTCTGAGCGACAGAATTAGTCTCCACATGGAGAGGCAAGGATTAATTAGGGATAGCCAGCATGGCTTTGTCAAGGGAAGATCATGTCTGACCAATTTGATTGAATTTTTCGAGGGGGTGACTAGGTGTGTGGATGAGGGTAGTGCAGTGGATGTGGTTTACATGGATTTCAGTAAGGCTTTTGATAAAGTCCCGCATAGGAGACTGGTCAGGAAGGTAAGAGCCCATGGGATCCAGGGTGCCTTGGCACATTGGATCCAAAACTGGCTTAGTGGCAGAAGGCAGAGGGTGATGGTCGAAGGTTGTTTTTGTGACTGGAAGCCTGTGTCCAGTGGGGTACCGCAGGGATCGGTGCTGTGTCCCTTGCTATTTGTGGTCTACATTAATGATTTGGATGTGAATGTAAAAGGTATGATCAGTAAGTTCGCAGATGACACGAAAATTGGTGGGGTGGTAAATAGCGAGGAGGGAAGCCTCAGGCTACAGGACGATATAGATGGGTTGGTTAGATGGGCGGAACAGTGGCAAATGGAATTTAACCCTGAAAAGTGTGAGGTGATGCATTTTGGAGGGACTAACAAGGCAAGGGAATACACAATGAATGGTAAGACCCTAGGAAAGACAGAGGATCAGAGGGACCTTGGTGTGCATGTACATAGATCCCTGAAGGCAGCAGAACAGGTGGATAAGGTGGTTAAAAAGGCATATGGGATACTTGCCTTCATTAGCCGAGGCATAGAATATAAGAGCTGTATAAAACACTGGTAAGGCCACAGCTGGAGTACTGCGTGCAGTTCTGGTCACCACACTATAGGAAGGATGTGATTGCTTTGGAGAGGGTGCAGAGGAGATTTACCAGGATGTTACCTGGGCTGGAGTGCTTCAGCTATGAAGAAAGACTGGACAGGCTGGGAGGGTTGTTTTCCTTGGAGCAGAGAAGGCTGAGGGGGGACCTGATTGAGGTGTACAAAATTATGAGGGGCACAGATAGGGTAGATAGAAAGGAAGCCTCAGAGCGTTGGCGGGAAACTCGAGTGGCAGAGCGGGGCTATAAAAGGCTCCAGAGACCCAGGTAAGGCCTCAGAGCGTCGGCGGGAAACTCGAGCGGCAGAGCGGGGCTATAAAAGGCTCCAGAGACCAGGTAAGGCGTACTTATCTCCGAACTCTGAACTCAAAGGGAAGGAGAGAGGTAAAAAATAATCGAAGTGTGACGTCACCAGAAAGCAGGTAAGTGATTGGTTGGCGAGTATTTCTCTCTTTTTAAACTTAAACTCTGTGGTTTATAGTTTCTAAGGTGTGATATTCATCATCTAAAATCGGGGCAGAGGGTATTTAAAAATAATATTAATAAATTTAATTAATTACATAGAATGGGAGAGCAGATGATGTGTTGCTGCTGCAATATGTGGGAGCTGGTGGACACCATTGATGCTCACGGTGATCACATTTGCAGCAAGTGTTGGCTGCTCGAGGAACTCCGGCTCCGTGTTGAAGAGCTGGAGTCCTAGCTTCAAACACTGAGACACATCAGGGAGGGGGAGAGTTACCTGGACTCTGTGTTTCAGGAGGTAGTCACACCAAGTAGATTAATTAATTCAGATGTAGTCCATGGCCAGGGACAGGATGGTGTGACTAGAAGTGAGGCAGGTACGGGGATCCAGGAAGTAGTGTTGGAGGAGCAGCAGCCCTTGCTCTTGTCCAACAGGTTTGAGGCTCTTACTCCCTGTGAGGATGGGAACGGGGACCGCGGGGAGGATGAGCAACCTGGCCACAGCACCGTGGAGCAGGGGGCCATTCAAGTGGGGGGAGTTAAAAGAAATGTTGTAGTGGTAGGGGATAGTATCGTTAGGGGGATAGATAGGGTTCTTTGCAGCCGAGAGCGAGAGTCCCGAAGGCTGTGTTACGTGCCCGGTGCCAGGGTTAAGGACATCTCCTCTGGGCTGGAGAGAAACTTGGAGTGGGAGGGGGAGGATCCAGTTGTCGTGGTCCATGTTGGTACCAATGACATAGATAGGACAAGGAAGGAGGTTCTGCTGAGGGAGTTTGAGCAGCTAGGGGCCAAATTAAAAAGCAGAACCACAAGGGTAATAATCTCTGGATTACTACCTGAGCCACGTGCAAATTTGGCTAGGGTAAATAAAATTAGAGAGTTAAATGCGTGGCTCAAAGACTGGTGTGGGAGAAATGGGTTTTGCTTCTTGGGATACTGGCACCAGTGGGGGAATTAAAAACCAGAGCGTGTCAGGAAGGGACAGAATGTATAATGATAAAGGTAAAGTAGTAAAAGGGGTAAAAGCAGGAATAAATTGTCAGAAAACATATTTGAAAGTTCTTTAGCTGAATGCACGCAGCATTCGTAACAAAATAGACGAGTTGACGGTACAAATAACTACACATGGGTATGATCTGGTGGCCATTACGGAAACATGGCTGCAAGATGATCATGACTGGGAACTAAACATACAAGGGTATTTGACAATTAGGAAGGACAGACAGGAAGGAAAGGGAGGTGGGGTTGTTATGTTAATCAAGGATGGAATCACTGCAATAGTCAGAAATGATATTGGGTCCAAGGATCAGGATAGTGAAACAGTTTGGGTGGAGATAAGGAATAATAAGGGGAAAAAGTCACTAGTGGGCGTAGTCTATAGGCCTCCTAACAGTTGCAACTCTGTTGGTCGGAGTATAAATCAGGAAATAGTTGGGGCTTGTAATAAGGGAACAGCTATAATCATGGGGGATTTTAACTTTCATATTGACTGGACTAATCAAATTGGGCATGGCAGCCTTGAGGAAGAGTTCATAGAGTGTATTAGGGACGGGTTCCTTGAGCAGTATGTAACTGAACCAACCAGGGGGCAGGCAATCTTAGATCTGGTCCTGTGTAATGAAACAGGATTAATAAAAAGTGTCCTAGTAAAGGATCCCCTTGGAATGAGTGACCATAATATGGTTGAATTCCAAATTCAGTTTGAGGGTGAGAGGGTTGGATCTCAAACCAGCATACTCAGCTTAAATAAAGGAGACTATGAAGGTATGAGAGTAGAATTGACTAAAGTGGACTGGGAAAACAGATTAAAGTGTAAGACAGTACAAGAGCAGTGGTCTACATTCAAGGAGATATTTCACATCTTTCAAGATAAATATATTCCACTGAGGAAAAAGGGGAGTAAAAGAAAAGACAGCCATCTGTGGCTAAGTAAAGTAATAAAGGATAGTATCCGACTGAAAACAAGGGCATATAAAGTAGCCAAATCTAGTGGGAGGATAGAAGATTGGGAAGCATTTAAAAGCCAGCAAACAATAACTAAAAGATTAATTAAGAAAGGGAAGATAGATTATGAAAGTAAACTAGCAAAAAATATAAAAACAGATAGCAAGAGTTTCTACAGCTATATAAAAAGAAAAAGGGTGGCTAAAGTGAATGTTGGTCCCTTAGAGGATGAGACCGAGAAACTAGTGGTGGGGAACATGGAGATGGCAAAGACGCTGAACAAATGTTTTGTATCAGTCTTTACAGTAGAGGACACTAAAAATATCCCAACACTGGACAAACAGGGGGCAATGGAGGGGGGGGGGGTGGGGAAGGAGCTAAACAGGATTAAAATCACTACGGAGATGGTACTCGGTAAAATAATGGGACTTAAGGCGGATAAATCCCCCGGACCTGATGGCCTACATCCTAGGGTCTTGAGAGAAGTGGCGGTAGGGATTCTGGATGCATTGGTGATTATTTTCCAAAACTGCCTGGACTCAGGAAAGGTCCCGGCAGATTGGAAAACTGCTAATGTAACACCCTTATTTAAGAAGGGAAGTAGACAAAAAGCTGGAAACTATAGACCAGTTAGCCTAACATCTGTGGTGGGCGAAATGTTGGAGTCCATTATTAAGGAAACAGTAACAGAGCATTTGGATAAACATAATTTAATAGGACAGAGTCACCATGGTTTTACGAAGGGGAAGTCATGTTTGACAAATTTGCTCGAATTCTTTGAGGACGTAACATACAGGGTAGATAAAGGGGAACCAGTGGATGTAGTGTATTTGGACTTCCAAAAGGCATTTGACAAGATTCCACACAAAAGATTACTGATCAAGATAAAAAATCACGGGATTGGGGGTAATATACTGGCATGGGTGGAAGATTGGCTATCTAACAGAAAACAGAGAGTTGGGATAAATGGTTCGTTCTCGGGCTGGCAATCAGTAACTAGTGGTGTTCCGCAGGGGTCGGTGCTGGGACGCCAACTCTTTACAATCTATATTAACGAATTGGAGGAAGGGACCGAGTGCAACATATCCAAGTTTGCCGACGATACAAAGATGGGAGGGAAAGCAGTGAGTGAGGAGGACATAAAAAACCTGCAAAAGGACATAGACAGGCTAAGTGAGTGGGCAGAGATTTGGCAGATGGAATATAATATTGGAAAGTGTGAGGTTATGCACTTTGGCAGAAAAAATCAAAGAGCAAGTTATTATCTAAATGGAGAGAAACTGCAAAGTGCTACAGTACAAAGAGATCTGGGGGTCCTGGTGCATGAAACACAAAAAGTTAGTATGCAGGTGCAGCAGGTGATCAGGAAGGCCAATGGAATCTTGGCTTTTATTGCAAGGGGGATGGAGTATAAAAGCAGGGAAGTCTTTCTGCAGTTATACAGGGTATTGGTGAGGCCACACCTGGAATACTGCGTGCAGTTTTGGTTTCCATATTTAAGATATACTTGCTCTCGAGGCGGTTCAGAGAAGGTTCACTCGGTTGATTCTGGAGATGAGGGGGTGGACGTATGAGGAAAGGTTGAGTAGGTTGGGCCTCTACTCATTGGAGTTCAGAAGAATGAGAGGCGATCTTATCGAAACATAAAAGATTGTGAGGGGGCTTGATCGGGTGGATGCGGTGAGGATGTTTCCACTGATGGGTGAGATTAGAATTAAGGGGCATAATCTTAGAATAAGGGGCTGCCGTTTCAAAACTGAGAGGAGGAGAAACTTCTTCACTCAGAGGGTAGTAAATCTATGGAATTTGCTACCCCAGAGAGCTGTGGAAGCTGCAACATTAAATAAATTTAAAACGGAGATAGACAGTTTCCTAGCAGATAAGGGAATTAGGGGTTACGGGGAGAGGGCAGGGAAGTGGACGTGAGTCTAGATTCGGATCAGCCATGATCCTATTGAATGGCGAGCAGGCCCGAGGGTCCGTATGGCCTACTCCTGCTCCTACGTCTTATGTAACTTTTCCCCTTAGTAGAGGGATCAATAACAAGGGGGCATAGATTCAAGGTAAGGGGCAGGAGGTTTAGAGGGGATTCGAGGAAAAACTTTTTCACCCAGAGGGTGGTTGGAATCTGGAACTCACTGCCTGAAAGGGTGGTAGAGGCAGGAACCCTCAACATTCAAGAAGCATTTGGATGAGCACTTGAAATGCCATAGCATACAAGGCTACGGACCAAGTGCTGGAAAATGGGATTAGAATAGACAGGGCTTGATGTCCGGCACGGACGCAATGGGCCGAAGGGCCTCTTTCTGTGCTGTATGACTCAATGACACCTTCTTAAGAACCTGCAAAGTAGTTAACCCTTTCCACTGACAGCTGTTTAAGTTCACCAAGCAACACTGAAGTAAGATATTAAAAATTGGACATAAAAAGGGCAAGACAGACATGATTCACCTGCAGAAAAGCAGGTTTATAACGGGCAAAGCCACAGAATGTTAACCACACATGTGATTGACTTGCAGAAATGAAACTTGCAAGAACAAGGGCAAGCAGAAGTGACTCATTTAAAGAAAAACAAGTTCACAACTGTCAAATCACAGAATGTTCCAGAAGAAAATGTGTTGTGTATGTACCTTTAAGAGAATAACTGGTCTCAGACTGCAGTACCGGCAGTGACCACCCCTGTATAAAAGGCGCTAGAGAGCCTCTGTTGGTTAGTTTCATTTATGCCTTTCACCAGTAAAGATCTCTTTGTTTCTCTCCTGCTAGTCCGTGTCTCAATCATTCACAGACTTAACAAAATGTACTGACCACACTTATGCTTAACTTGCAGAACAGGAACTGACAGAACTTGAACATGCAACTTCGTGAACATTTTGTACAAATTGTGTGACATTGTATAAAATTGAAACTGCCGCTCCCGGGTAACGTGATGTGTAATCTTTAATTTGATTGGATCTCCGAGGAGGTATGGCAGCTAAAAAGTGTGTGTGTATAAATATGTGTATCTTTGAACGGCTCGTGGGAGTTGGACTCATGCAACGACGTGAGAGGTTCTCCCCAGGCCTGAATAAAAGCGTTGTGACTTCGATTACTGGTCTGTCTTTCTTACAACAAGCTGGTGACGTCGACCTTGTATATCACTTGGTGCGCACGTTGGGGGCTCACTTTCCCCTTAACCTTCTCTGCTCCAAGGAGAACAATCCCAGCTTCTCTAGTCTCTCCACATAACTGAAGTCCCTCATCCCTGGTACCATTCTGGGCAATCTCCTCTTAACCTTCTCTGCTCTAAGGAGTTTTTCTCCACATAACTGAAGTCCCTCATTCCTGGTACCATTCTGGTAAATCTTTTCTGCAGCCTCTCTAAGGCCTTCACATTCTTCCTAAAGTGCGGTGCCCAGAATAGGACACAATAAGAAAGAAAGAAATACTTGCATTTATAAGAACATAAGAAATAGGAGCAGGAGTCGGCCATTCAGCCCCTCGAGCCTGCTCCGCCATTCAATGAGATCATGGCTGATCTTCTGCCTCAACTCCATTCACCGGCCCTATCGCCATATCCCTTGATGCCCTTGCTAGTCAGAAATCTATCGACTTCTGTTTTGAATATACCCAATGACTGAGCCTCCACAGCCCTCTGGGGTAGAGAATTCCAAAGATTCACCACACTGTGTGGAGAAATTTCTTCTCATCTCAGTCCTGAATGGCCTACCCTTTATCCTGAGGATGTGGCCCCTGGTTCTAGACTCCCCAGCCAAGGGAAACATTCTCCCAGCATCCACCCTATCAAGCCCTGTAATAATTGTGTATGCTTCAATGAGATCCCCTCTCATTCTTCTGAATTCAAGAGAATACAGGCCTAGTTTACTCAGTCTTTTCTCATACGACAGTCCTGCCATCCCAGGAATCAATCTCGTGAACCTTCGTTGCACTCCCTCTACAGCAAGTATATCCTTCCTTAGGTAAGGAGACCAAAATTGTACACAGTACTCCAGGTGTGGTCTCACCAAGGCCCTATATAATTGGAGGCAGTGTTGGTGGTACCTCTCCAGTTCTTTGAGGTGCACTGGAGAGGTACCACCAACTCTGCCTCCGCAAGATCCTGCAAATCCATTGGCAGGATAGGCGCACCAACGTCAGTGTTCTCGCTCAGGCCAACATCCCCAGCATCGAAGCTTTGACCACGCTCAATCAGCTCCGATGGATGGGTCACATTGTCCGCATACCAGATACGAGACTCCCAAAACAAGCGCTCTACTCAGAGCTCCGGCACGGCCCCAGGTGGGCAGAGGAAAGGCTTCAAGGACACCCTCAAAGCCTCCTTGAAAAAGTGCAACATACCCACTGATAGCTGGGAATCCCTGGCCCAAAACCGCACAAAGTGGAGAAGAAGCATCCGGGAAGGCGCTGGACACCTCGAGTCTCTTCGCCGGGAGCAAGTGGAAGCCAAGCGCAAACAGCGGAAGGAGCGCACGTCAACCCAAGCACCCCACCCACCCGCCCCTTCAACCACCGTCTGCCCCACCTGTGACAGAGACTGTAGGTCCCGCATTGGACTCATCAGTCACCTGAGAACTCATTTTTAATGTGGAAGCAAGTCATCCTCGGTTCCGAGGGAATGCCTAAGAAGAAGATATAATTGGAGTAAGACTTCTTTACTCCTGTACTCAAATCCTCTTGTAAGGAAGGCCAGCATACTGTGGTAAACCACTGTTTGTATTCCACTGTGTACATGCCTCGGCTGACTCCTCCCACGAATCCAGGTATAAAGGTAACTGCTCCGCAGCCCCTTTGTATTCTGGACCGGTCGACCACTCGAGGCACACCTTCATTCTCTTGTTAATAAAAGCCTGTTAATTGCTCGCTTAATCTCAGTCTTTTGAGTTATTGATAGAGCATCAATTTTATTAACAAGATTTTATAATGGAGAAGATCCTCACACCAGCATGCCTGGAGTTAGACCATCGGGAGGCGGATGCATCCATCAAGTATACTCACTGGCTGAGGTGCTTTGAAAAATTCCTGATCACCTCCGCTGAAACGGTCAAATCGGACGAGGACAAACTGGATGTCCTGACCTCCAAAGTGAACCACCGAGTGTACTCGGTCATCCAAGATGCGACCTCGTACGCGGATGCTATCAAGCTCAAGGACCAGTACACGCGCCCAGTGAACGAAGTGTACGCCAGGCACCTCCTGGGGAGTCGTAAACAACAACCTGGGGAATCGACCGAGGAATACCTTCAGGCACTGTCTGTGCTTGGCCGGGCCTGTGGTTGTAAGGATGTAAAGGCCGCCGTGTACACAGAGGAACTTATCCGGGACGCTTTTGTAACGGGCCACAGGTCCAACTGCACCCGACAGCGACTGTTGGAGCAGAGTGACCTCGACCTCAACAAGGCCTCTGAACTCGCACTATCATTGAACGCAGCCTACCGGGGCATGGATGCCTACTCCTCTGCACCGTGGACGCCGCGGGGAACGACAGCCTGGGACACGGTAGGACCATCTCATAGCGCCGTGCCACCCCAGCCACATCCCAGCAACGGCCCAACTACCGGAGCAGTGTCCCAAGGCCAGACAGCAGTGCCCCAAGGCCAGAAATGCTACTTCTGTGGCCAGGCCAAACACCCCAGAGCGCGCTGCCCGGCGAAAAATGCGATCTGCTCGGGCTGCGAGAAGAAGGGACACTACGCCAGCGTCTGCAGGGCCAAAGCCACCCCGAACACCAGCAGCGCCGCGTGTGGGCCATGCGGGCCGCCATCTTGGGCCTCCCCAGCCATGTACAAACCACCGGAACAGCAGCCATTTTGGTCGCCTCCAGCCACATGGGGATCATGGACGCCGCCATCTTGGACGACAGCCGGGACGCAGCAGGCCCCCAACACCGCCTCATCTGATACCCGCAGCGACACACCGACCCCTACGCTGGTCTCCGTTACACTGGACCAAGCGAGACCGCACCAGCTGGCCAGTTCCACAATGGACATTAAGGTAAATGGTCACGAAACAATCTGCCTTTTTGACTCTGGGAGCACGGAGAGCTTCATCCACCCCAACATGGTGCGGCGTTGCTCTCTCCCAGTCCTGCCTGCGCACCAGCGGATTTCTATGGCCTCCGAGTCCCAGTTGGCGGACATTGGCGGCTACTGCGTGGTGACACTCGTAGTAGACGGGACTGTGTACGATAATTTTAAACTTCTGGTCCTGCCCGACCTCTGTGCTGCCGTTCTACTGGGGTTAGATTTTCAGTGCCACCTTAAAAGTGTTACGATGGCGTACGGTGGACCCCTCCCCCCACTCACAGTCCGCAGCCAGCAGCTTCCAAATTGCCCACCGCGCACCAGGTGCAACCTCTCCACACTCAGAGTCACCCCCCCCCTCTGTTTGCTAACCTCACCCCCGACTGTAAGCCCATCGCCACAAAGAGCAGGCGATACAGTGCCGGGGACAGGGTTTTCATTAAAACCGAAGTGGAGTGGCTCCTGAAGGAGGGGATTATTGAGGGCAGCACCAGCCCCTGGCGAGCCCAGGTTGTGGTCGTTAAGACCGGCGAGAAGCAGCGCCTGGTCATCGACTACAGCCAGACAATAAATCGCTACACCCTGCTGGACGCTTACCCACTCCCCCGCATAGCTGATATGGTCAACCAGATCGCGCAGTACCGCGTCTTCTCGACCATTGACCTGAAATCAGCGTACCACCAGCTCCCTATCCGCCCTGAGGACCGCCAGTATACTGCCTTTGAGGCAAACGGCCGCCTCTATCACTTCCTTAGGGTTCCCTTTGGTGTCACCAACGGGGTCTCCGTCTTCCAAAGGGAGATGGTCGATCAAAATGCGTTGCAGGCCATTTTCCCAGATCTGGACAATGTGACCATCTGCGGCCATAACTTGCAGGACCATGGCGCAAACCTCGAAAAATTCCTCTGCACCGCCAAACTCCTCAACCTGACGTATAACAAGGAGAAGTGCATATTCCGCACAACCCGCCTCGCCATCCTTGGCTGTGTTGTGGAACACGGAGTCATCGGCCCCGACCCCGACCGGATGCGTCCCCTTATGGAACTCCCACTGCCCCACTGCCTCAAGGCCCTGAAGAGGTGCCTAGGGTTTTTCTCTTATTATGCCCAGTGGGTCCCCTACTATGCGGACAAGGCCCGTCCGCTGATCAAGTCCACCTCTTTTCCCGTGACGGCAGAGGCCCGCTTAGCCTTCCACCGTATCAAGGAAGACATTGCCAAAGCCACCATGCACGCAGTGGACGAATCCATCCCCTTCCAGGTGGAAAGCGACGCGTCCGACTTTCCCTGGCCGCTACCCTCAATCAGGTGGGGAGACCCGTGGCCTTCTTTTCACGAACCCTCCAGGGCCCGGAGACCAGACACTCCGCTGTTGAGAAGGAGGCCCAGGCTATTGTGGAGGCTGTGCGTCATTGGAGGCACTACCTGGCCAGAAAACGATTTACCCTGCTCACTGACCAGCGTTCAGTTGCTTTCATGTTTAACAACAAGCAGAGGGGCAAAATCAAAAACGACAAGATCTTGAGGTGGAGAATTGAACTTTCCACCTACAATTACGAGATCTTGTACCGGCCCGGGACGCTCAATGAACCCCCGGATGCTCTATCGCGTGGCACCTGCGCCAGCGCGCAGATCGATAGACTGCGGGCCCTCCACAATGACCTCTGCCACCCGGGGGTCACCAGGTTCTTCCACTTCATCAAGGCCCGCAACCTGCCTTACTCCATTGAGGAGGTCAGGACCATGACCAGGAACTGCCAAGTCTGCGCTGAGTGCAAACCGCACTTTTATAGACCAGACAGGGCTCCCCTGATAAAAGCCACTCGCCCCTTCGAGCGCCTGAGCGTTGATTTTAAAGGGCCTCTCCCCTCCTCCGACCGCAATGTGTACTTCCTCAATATTATTGATGAGTACTCCCGTTTCCCGTTCGCCATCCCCTGCCCGGACATGACCAGTGCCACGGTCATTAAATGTCTGAACGACCTTTTCACCCTGTTCGGTTTCCCCAGCTATATCCATAGCGACCGGGGCTCATCGTTTATGAGCGACGAACTCCGTCAGTACCTGCTAGCTAGGGGTATTGCCACAAGCAGGACCACCAGTTACAACCCCCGGGGGAACGGACAGGTGGAAAGAGAGAATGCAACAGTTTGGAAGGCCGCCCTGCTAGCCTTAAAGTCTAGGGGCTTTCCGACCTCCCACTGGCAGGATGTGCTCCCCGATGCGCTCCACTCTATTCGGTCACTGCTCTGCACTGCCACTAACACCACCCCTCATGAGAAAATGTTTATCTTCCCAAGGAAGTCTACATCGGGGACATCGCTACCGCCATGGCTGACGTCCCCAGGGCCGGTCCTACTGAGAAGACACGTGAGGACCCATAAAATGGGCCCCCTGGTCGAGAGGGTCGACCTCCTCCACGCCAACCCCCAGTATGCTTACATTGCGTACCCAGACGGGCGGGAGGACACAGTCTCCATAAGAGACCTCGCACCCTCGGGGGCCACAGTAACCCACTACCCACTACCACCCCCCCCCCCCACGATCCGATATCCAGCCCCAGCAGACGGCAGGCCTGGGCCCCGCAACCCGCTCGACATCTACGAGGACTACACACCAGTGCCCCAGCCTACGCGGGACTCGACGCCGGAAGCTTCACTACCCCTGCCGTCGCCACGTCGATCACAGCGGCAGACAAGACCTCCGGAGAGACTTCAATACACTAACTTTTAATACACTTCACCCCGCCGGACTCAATTTTAAACAAGGGGTGAATGTGGTAAACCACTGTTTGTATTCCACTGTGTACATGCCTGTACATGCCTCGGCTGACTCCTCCCACGAATCCAGGTATAAAGGTGACTGCTCCACAGCCCCTTTGTATTCTGGACCGGTCGACCACTCGAGGCACACCTTCATTCTCTTGTTAATAAAAGCCTGTTAATTACTCGCTTAATCTCAGTCTTTTGAGTTATTGATAGCGCATCACATACCATTTGCCTTCTTAACCGCCTTTCACGACCACTGGACGTCCCAAAGCACTTCACAGCCAATGAAGTACTTTTGAAGTGTAGTCACTGTTGTAATGTGGGAAACGCGGCAGCCAATTTGTGCACAGCAAGCTTCCACAAACAGCAATGTGATAATGACCAGATAATCTGTTTTTTTGTCATGTTGATTGAGGGATAAATATTGGGCTCAAAACACCGGGGCTAACTTCTTCGAAATAGCACCACGGGATCTTTTACGTCCACCTGAGGGGGCAGACGGGGGCCTCGGTTTAACATCTCATCCGTAAGACCGCACCTCCGACACTGCAGCGCTCCTTCATTACTGCCCCTCCGACAATGCGGCACTCCCACAGCATTGCTTCCCCCAAGAGTGCAGCACTCCTGCAGTACTGCCCCTCTGATGGAGCAGTGCTCCCTGAGCACTGCCCCTCTGACAGTGCGGCGCTCCCTCAGTACAGCCCCGACGACAGTGCGGCGCTCCCTCGGTACTGTCCCTCCGACAGTGTGGCGCTCCCTCAGTACTGCCCATCCAACAGTGCAGCGCTCCCTCAGTACTGCCCCTCCGACAGTGCGGCGCTCCCTCGGTACTGCCCCTCCGACAGTGCGGCGCTCCCACAGTACTGCCCCTCCGACAGTGCGGCGCTCCCTCAGTACTCCCCCTCCGACAGTGCGGCTCTCCCTCAGCACTGCCCCTCCGACAGTGTGGCGCTCCCTCAGCACCGCACTTGGGTGTCAGCCTCGCTTTATGTGCTCAAGTCCCTGGAGCGGGATTTGAACCCACAACCTTCTGACTCTGCTATCCACTGAGCCACAGCTGACTCCAGTCTTTTATACAGTTTCAATATAACTTCCTTGCTTTTGCACTCTACGCCTCTCCAAAAGCAAGGGAGTTATGATGAATTGTTAAACAGTTTTTTTGCAGAGTGACCTCTGTCTGTAGGAAACAATTTTGCATTTGAAAGAAGCTTGTATTGTAAAGCTTGGATTTATAAATAGGGCATAGTGCACTGAGCAAAGAGGCAATGATAAACTTGTAATAACAGAAAATGATGGAAACACTCAAGCAACATTTAATCTAATATAAGCTAATAGAATGTTATTGTTCATTGCGAGGGGAATTGAATACAAAAGTAGGGAGGTTATGCTTCAGTTGTACAGGGCATTGGTGAGACCACATCTGGAGTACTGTGTACAGTATTGGTCTCCTTATTTAAGGAAGGATGTAAATGCGTTGGAAGCAGTTCAGAGAAGGTTTACTAGACTAATACCTGGAATGGGCGGGTTGTCTTATGAGGAAAGGTTGGACAGGCTAGGCTTGTATCCGCTGGAGTTTAGAAGAGTAAGAGGTGACTTGATTGAAACATATAAGATCCTGAGGGGTCTGGACAGGGTGGATGTGGAGAGGATGTTTCCTCTTGTGGGAGAATCTAGAACTAGGGGTCACGGTTTAAAAATAAGGGGTCGCCCATTTAAGACAGAGATGAGGAGAAACTTTTTCTGAGAGGGTCGTGAGTCTTTGGAACTCTCTCCCTCAGAGGGCAGTGGAAGCAGAGTCTGTGAATATTTTTAAGGCAGAGGTAGATAGATTCTTGGTAAGCAAGGGGGTGAAAGGTTATCGGGGGTAGGCGGGAATGTGGAGTAATCAGATCAGCCATGATCTTATTGAATGGCGGAGCAGGCTCGAGGGGCCGAGTGGCCGACTCCTGCTGCTAATTCGTATGTGACCTATGCACATTAACTCCCAGATCCCTCTGTCCCTGCACACTGTTTAAAACTGTGCCATTAAGTGTATATTGCCTCTCCCTGTTCCTTCTGCCAAAATGCATCACCACACACTTCGATTGGGTCGATTGGACTTATACTTGCTGGAGTTTAGAAGAATGAGAGGGGATCTCATTGAAACTTATAAAATTCTAACAGGACTAGACAGACTAGATGCAGGAAGGATGTTCCCGATGGCTGGGGAGTGCAGAACCAGGGGACACAGTCTAAGGATAAGGGGTAAGCCATTTAGGACTGAGATGAGGAGGAATTTCTTCAGCCAGAGAGTGGTGAACCTGTGGAATTCTCTGCCACAGAGGGCGGTGGAGGCCAAGTCTTTAAATATATTCAAGAAAGAGTTGGATATATTTCTTAAGGCTAAAGGGATCAAGGGATATGGGGAGAAGGCAGGGACAGGGTACTGAATTTGGATGATCAGCCATGATCTCATTGAATGGCGGAGCAGGCTCGAGGGGCCGAATGGCCTACTCCTGCTCCTATCTTCTATGTTTCTAAGTCTATCTTGAACCCACAACCTTCTGACTCTGCTATCCACTGAGCCACAGCTGACTCCAGTCTTTTACACAGTTTCATCATAACTTCCTTGCTTTTGCACTCTACGCCTCTCCAAAAGCAGGGGAGTTATGATGAATTGTTAAACAGTTTTTTTTGCAGCGTGACCAAGGCTGTCTGTAGGAAACAATTGTGCATTTGAAAGCAGCTTGTATTGTGAAGCTTGAGCCCCTTTGCCAGATTCCAGCCCCAGCTCTGTGCTGACTGAGCTGCTCTCACCTGGGGACAGCGCGTCACAATCGGCCCCAGCGCACCTGAGCTGGAGAGGAGGCCCCGCCCCCCTGCCGCGCCGCCATTGGTTGATCAGGCCGCCCAGTTCAGCCCTCCCAGCTCAGCCCTCTTCCTATTGGTCGGAGCTCCCGTCAGTCACAGGCCGGTGCCGGGCCTCCATCCACCTGAATGGGCCACTTCCTCTGATGACGTCACAATCGGGCCGCAGCGCACCAGCGGCGGGGGGAAGGGAAAGTCCCGCCCCCTAGCCGCGCCGCCATTGGTTGTCGGACCAGGCCCGCCATCGTCCTATTGGTCAGAGCTTCCGTCAGTCACAGGCCGGGCCGGCCTCCATCGCTGATTGGCCTCCTCCTGTGATGACGTCACAACCGGGCCCCAGCCTCAGCGCCGGGGAGGAAGGTCCCGCCCCCTAGCCGCGCCGCCACTGGTTGGAGAACCAGGCCGCCCAGTTCAGTCCTCTTCCTATTGGTCAGCGCTCCCGTCAGTCAGAATCACATTGCTCCGGCTCACTCCGCCACCCCGCGTGTATCAATCCGCTCCGTTCGGCGTCCGCGGAGGACCCGCCCGCCCGACTCTCAGGTTTGGTTTTTCTCGTATTTTACTTAAAAATCTCGCTCTCCGCTCCCCCCTCACCTCGATTTAAATCGATTCCCCAACACTTGACTTTACCCCGGCCGCTGATTCCGCCTCTTCCCCGGGCCCGGCCTTCGACTGCTCCTCGGAGGCCCCGCGCAGACGCCCTGGCAGCCTGGTATTGTGGGGGGCCGAATGAGCATGAGCGGCCCCGCCTCTCCACATTTAAAGGGACACCCACCCCTCCACATTTAAAGGGACACTCAACCCCTCCACATTTAAAGGGACAACCATCCCCTCCACATTTAAAGGGACACCCGCCCCCTGCACATTTAAAGGGACACCCGCCCCCTCCACATTTAAAGGGACACCCACCGCCACCATATTTAAAGGGACTCCCTCCCCCTTCACGTGTTCTTCAGATTAAAGGGACAGTGACAATTCCCCCGGCCACTGCACTTTAGCAAGGATGTGAAAGACCTTGAGAGCCAGCCAGTGGCTCAGTTGGGAGCACCCTCGTCTCTGAGTCAGAAAGTTGTGGGTTCACAGTCCCCACTCCAGGGACTCGAGCACATAAACCTAGGCTGATGCTCCGGGGCAGTGCCGAAGGAGCGCCGCACTCAGAGGGGCGGTGCCCTGTCGGAGGGGCGGTGCTGAGGGAGCGCTGCACTTTCGGAGGGGCAGTACTGAGGGAGTGCTACACTGTGAGAGGGGCAGTACTGAGGGAGCGCTGCACTGTCGGAGGGGCAGTACTGAGGGAGCGCCGCACTGTCAGAGGGACAGCACTGAGGGAGCGCCGTGCTGTCGGATGGGCAGTACTGAGGCAGTGCCGCACTGTCGGAGGGGCAGTACTGAGGGAGCGCCGCACTGTCGGAGGGGCAGTACTGAGGGAGCGCCGCACTGTCGGAGGGGCAGTACTGAGGGAGCGCCGCACTGTCAGAGGGGCAGTACTGAGGGAGTGCCGCACTGTCGGAGGGGCAGTACTGAGGGATCACCGCACTGTCGGAGGGACAGTACTGAGGGAGCGCTGCACTGTCGGAGGGGCAGTACTGAGGGAGCGCCGCACTGTCAGAGGGCCGTCTTTCGGAAGAGACGTTCAGGTGGACATAAAAGATCCCATTATTTCGAAGAAGGGCAGGAGAGTTATCCCCGGTGTCCTGGCCATTATTTATCATGCAAATTGGCTGCAGTGTTTCCCACATTACAACAGCGACTACACTTCAAAAAGTACTTCATTTGCTGTAAAACCGTTGATCCTGAAAGGCGATGTATAAAGGCCAGTCTTTCTTTATTTTCTCTCCTGTATTTACATTAATTACTTATATAAACCTGTTTTACTGTCTCTTGCAAGGGGAGGAATTGTAGACGGGCAGCTTAACGCAAACTTCACACGAAGATCTGACAGAGTCACTCGATTCATCAGGACCTGAATATCATCGACATATGGAAGCAGAAAGCAGCAATCAGAGTGCAGGCAAACTGTACACGTGTCTTGTGTGTGGACGTGGATTCAACCGAAGGTGCAGCCTGGGGAGGCACAAGTGTAACCAAAGCGAGGAGAGTCCGTGCAAATGTCGGGAATGCGGGAAGGGATTCAGTTGCCTTTCCGAGCTGGAGACTCATCAACGCAGTCACTCTGTGAAATGGCCGTTCACCTGCTCCGTGTGCGGGAAGGGATTCAGTCGTTCATTCTCCCTGCAGAGACACCAGCGAGTTCACACCGGGGAGCGGCCGTTCACCTGCTCAGTGTGCGGGAAGGGTTTCACTGAACAATCCGCCCTGCTGAAACACCGGCGACTTCACACAGGGGAGAAGCCATTCGCCTGCTCTCACTGTGAGAAGAGGTTTAACCAGTCTTGCCACCTGTTGATACACGAGCGTGTTCACACCGATGAGAGACCTTTTCAGTGCTCCGACTGCAAGAAGGGCTTCAGAACATCCAGCGACCTGATACAGCACCAGCGAGTTCACACCGGGGAGAGGCCGTTCACCTGCTCCGTGTGCGGGAAGGGATTCACTCTCTCCTCCACCCTGCTGACACACCAGCGAGTTCACACTGACGAAAGGCCGTTCACCTGCTCCGAGTGCGGGAAAGGATTCACTCGTGCCTCCTCTCTGCGGGAACACCAGCGAGTTCACACTGACGAGAGGCCGTTCTCCTGCTCCGAGTGCGGGAAAGGATTCACTCGTCGCTCCTCTCTGCGGGAACACCAGCGAGTTCACACTGATGAGAGGCCGTTCTCCTGCTCCGAGTGCGGGAAAGGATTCACTCGTCGCTCCACTCTGCGGGAACACCAGCGAGTTCACACTGACAAGAGGCCGTTCACCTGCTCCGAGTGCGGGAAAGGATTCTCTCGTCTCACCTCTCTGCGGGAACACCAGCTGGTTCACACTGACGAGAGGCCGTTTAAATGTTCCGACTGCGACAAGAGTTTCAAATGCTCAAAGGACCTGAAGAAGCATCAAAGCATTCACACCGGGAAGAGGCCGTTCAGCTGCTCTCACTGCGGGAAGAGGTTTACGCGCTCATCCGGTCTTCGGAAACACCAGTTCACCCACACCGGGAAGAGGCCGTTCCCCTGCTCAGTGTGTGAAAAGGGATTCACCAGTTCATCTAACCTTCTGAGACACCAGCAAGTTCACACCTGAGCGCACTGGTCCCATTCTGCTGTTAATCACATGAAGGACTGTTCTGTGTTAATAATGGCAATTATGGGGTCGGTGGGGCGGGGTGGGGGGGTGGCCGTTTGAAGATGCTGATAATAACCCCAGTAACTAGGCTGGAGTTTAAGAGGGGTCAACCTCGGCTCAGTGGGTGACACTCTCACCTCTAGAGTCAGAAGGTCGTGGGTTTGAGTCCCACTGGAGACTTGAGCACGTAATCTAGGCTGACACTCCAGGGCAGTACTGAGGGAGAGCTGCTCTGTCAGAGGTGCCACCTTTCGGATGCGACGTTAAACCGCTGCCCCGTCTGCCCTCTCAGGTGGGTGTAAAAGATCCCATGGCCGCTATTTTGAAAAACGGAAGGGAGAAAGGATCTCGACTTGGAAGATGAGGAAGTAGATGTGAAACTGTAATGTCGCTTGAAATGATTGTAAGACTGAATTTAACTGTGACTGTAATAATTGTGTTTTGTAGGCAACAGAGCGTGGGAAAAACCAGTACGATTCCAGTATGAGGTGATTTTGGTGGTGCCTCCTGTGTCACTACCACCACAACTACCATGCTTTATGGGTCTAACAGGACCTGTCCCATCAACCAACATGTTTTTAAGTACGAGCTGCACAGTTATGTGGCACAATTCAGACCCGACATTCCCCTATTGTTTGAGGGTTTCAGTGAGCTCATGATACGACTGAACTCCTCCCTAAAGCATTTTTTATGTTTTGGAGCAAGACAACTGGAGAATAGATATTGAAATTGAAAGCATAAGGGACAACACACACTGGTGGGATATTGGGCTTAATACATCAGCATGCCCTTAGGCTCGTATTATTTCACACGCTCTGGTTGTTCTCCAACTTGTAATGATTTTGTATTTGAGATATGTAACCTATGTAGTAAAACTTTGAACTGTGTAAGATCAGAAGTTTGTTTAAGATCTACCCAGTTAAACACAAATGTCACAAGGTAGGGAGTCAAAAACTGTTAGGACTAATAATACAACATAGGGACAAACATGTAAATTCCTCATTGGATTAGGATAATTTCCCATGTACTGGTCATATCCCAACTTGTAGTAATGATGTGCTTACTATTCTACACCTGCTACCTGAAACACCTAAAGTCCAATGCCCAATCACATTTAAATATGATCACAGCCCAGAACATGTTAGCGTTACATAAACGGAAGAAAAATAATCCATATGTAAGATTTTAGTTTTGAGGGGTCGGCAAATGCCTCGCCCTCAAGGTAGGGATATGTAGGATAGGGTGTACCTGTAGGATTTAGTAAACATTATTAAGATTCGATAACCATTTTTATATAACTATAATATGTGAAATTGTATGTTAAGATCCTAAAAGCCTGTATAAAATGGAGAATGGCTGAGAGCAAAGCAGGATGGGATTATGCCAACCTGACTAAAAAGCTCTGTTTAATTCAATTCAATTTTATTTGTCATATATGCATCAGACGTGTGTACTGCACAATGAAATGTTGATTTTTACGAGTCCTCCCAACATTGGAATAAATATGGCATAACAATGATAAAATACTAATAGAAAGACAGTAATAATAAATAAAACAACAGTAATAAATAATAATAAATTAATCGTTCATGAGCCTTATGGCCTGGGGGTAGAAGCTGTTTCGAAACCTGTTGGTACAAGACCGTATGCTTTGGTGTCTCTTACCGGACGGGAGCAGGGCGAAGAGGTTGTGGCTGGGGTGACTCGCGTCTTTAATGATTCTCAGGGCCTTCCCCCGGCACCTCTCAGGGTAGATATCATGCACAGCAGGTAGTTTAATTCCTATAGTGTGTTGTGCAGCTTTCACTACCATCTGTAGAGCCTTGCGGTCTGTGGCGGTGCATTTGCCGTACCAGGTAGTGATGCAGCCGGACAGGATACTCTCGATGGTGCACCGGTAGAAGTTGGTTGAGAATCTGGGGGGCCATTCCAAATTTCTTCAGTCTCCTGAGGAAGAACAGGCGTTGGCATGCCTTCTTGGTTACAGCGTCGATGTGATGGGACCACGTTTAAAATGACTGAAGTAATGGAATGTTGTGCTAAGTTTATGGAGACGAGGAATTCAGCAATATTATGCTTAAAGAGATAAAAACTAGAGAGATAGATAAGAGTTGGAGACGTCCTTCATTGGTCCAGCTATCGGATGGACAGACTGGTTTGTCAACATTCTAGGAAGTGTTCTGTGAAAAGTGAAGATCTGAGATAAGGGTACTTTGTAATGCAGAGAGAAAAAGTCAGAAGGATCAAACAAGGTCATAAGATGGCTAACGAGGGAAGCAAGACTTTTTACCAGGTGTTAGAGGGTTAATTACTGCCACGTCGGCAAAACGAGAGGGAAAAGGGTATAAAGATACAGGTTTTGAACATCGAAAGCAGCGCACCGTGTAATCAGAGATTGATAGGAGCTTCGGTCAACAGAACACAGCAAGATCACAAGGAAGCGCGCATGGGTCAACGGAACACAGCAAGATACATCAGGAGACTTGCGCCGCGCTCACTCGGAAGGAACGCCGGGGTTTGAATGAACAGACTGTGACTATCTTCTTGTTAAGTACTACTTCTTTGTACCGGATGTTTAATGCTTAATAAACCTGTTTAACTGATACACAATATACCTGTACCCAGAGTGGTTTGTGTAGTCACGGACTGTTTTACTGATACACAATATACATGTACCCAGTGGTTTGTGTAGTCACGGACTGTTTTACTGATACACAATATACCTGGACCCAGAGTGGTTCGTGTAGTCACGGACTGTTTTACTGATACACAATATACCTGTACCCAGAGTGGTTTGTGTAGTCACGGACTGTTTTACTGATACACAATATACCTGGACCCAGAGTGGTTTGTGTAGTCACGGACTGTTTTACTGATACACAATATACCTGGACCCAGAGTGGTTCGTGTAGTCACGGACTGTTTTACTGATACACAATATACCTGTACCCAGAGTGGTTTGTGTAGTCACGGACTGTTTTACTGATACACAATATACCTGGACCCAGAGTGGTTCGTGTAGTCACGGACTGTTTTACTGATACACAATATACCTGTACCCAGAGTGGTTTGTGTAGTCACGGACTGTTTTACTGATACACAATATACCTGTACCCAGAGTGGTTTGTGTAGTCACGGACACATTATTGTAAGAGCTGTGGAAACGTGAATAAAATGGGCAATGAATTGGCTTACAAAAATGGCTTCGCACAAGGAAAGTCTAGATTAGATTAAAAAGCAGTCCCAGCTGTGCAAAGTGCAAAAGCTAGCAGAACAGAGAATCTGCCTCAGCCTGAGGCCAAGTGTTAACGAAGTGCTAACGACCAGATCAGGGCCACTGAAAGGGCCTAACTGCTGACTAGAGAATGATTGACTAGCCATTGTTCGGTGCCCACAGCAGTGAGACAAGTCAGGACCTGCTTGCCAGACTGAAGACCAGATCATGGTCAAACCGAAAGGGCTTGAGTGATTCCCATTGGAGAACGCTTGTTGCCAGGGAAGTGATGTAACAAAACACTTGTTGCCAGGAAAGTGATGTAGTGACCCTTGTCCCACGGTATAATAGGGGCTTCCCCACCGATATTCTCTCTCTCTTAGCCAGAAGGCGTGTGGAACATCAAGAGGGTCAGACATCTCCCGGGGACATAAATGCTGGCACCACGTGTCTAACCCGGGGTGACCCTCGGGACACGAATGTACTGTCGATATGCTGTATGACCACTCCGAACAGTAATGAATAAAATGATGTTGTTTTAACTCTCCGAACCCTCGAGCCTGGAATTCTTCGTACTACGGAACTCAAGAAGAGGACCAGAAAAACCCGGTTCTTACAACTTGGCGTAGTCGGCAGGATCGCAAGACATCAAGGAAGGGGAAAAAGGTAAGCACTGGAATTTATTGTGCCCTTTTTGCACCCTGTCTCTGCGATCTTTATTGAATGAACCAACCGGGTAGCGTACCCTCTGGCTGGCGGTTAACGGAGCACAGGTCCCATTGCTAGCTAGCACGTGGCAGAGTCCGGGACGACTCTAGTCTATTTTAAACTTATTCGTTAAGTCTACGACCTGTGGCAACATGACGGAACCAAGTAGAAAACCAACGACGGAAAAAGGAGGCAGAGCCCCTCCTGAGACCACATTAGAAGAAATAGTAATCCAACTCAAGCAGTATATAGAAAGTACATTCGATGTCCCACAACATGAATATAATATCGAACAAAAATTTGGTGCCTCAAAAGGACAATGGTCCCTTGATGATATAAAAAGAGCATGGGGCAAGACCACCCATATGAAAGGAGGGAAAAGAAAAACAGGCTGGGTATTGGCCACCTTGAAACAGTGTAGGCAGAGAGGGGAAATAACTCGGAAGGCGGCAGAGGCCAAAGAAAAAGAACAAAAAACAGCTCTCCATGAACAGATAACAAAATACAGAACTGAGTTAGAGAAACACCAAAAATGCCTTGAAAAAGCAAATGAAAGAGCAGAAAAGTGGAAGGCAAAAACCAAGAAGGAAAGGGAAATACACAGGGAAAGTCCTGGAGTGGTGACGATTACTCCGACGCCCTTGTATCCTACCTATCCTGCAGCGCCCCCTACAGCCCCTCCGGCATATGAACAGCCCACGCTCCAACCCCGATCATACGAAGCCCATATTGCTAAAATAAATACTCCTCTTACGGACTCATCAGACGAAGAAGATATAACCAAGAAACCACCCCCACGCCTTGCCCCCATCAGGTTACAAAAACATGAAGTAGGCGGCCGAAATCTCCGAATTTATACCTATTACCCGGCCAACCCAAAAGATATAGATCAATGGGCAACTGATATGCCGCACCCAAAGAAAAGCGGAGTAAAAGCCTGGCAGTTCTTGGAAAGAAAAAGAACAATCTATAACCTGCACCCATTTGATGGATGCCAGGTTATAGCAGTAGCAGTTAGCGCAAGAGAGTCGGCCGCCCTGACGGCAATAGTAAATATGGCTGTCACCAGACGAGCAAACGCCCTACTTAACGCAGCCAGACAAGCACACCAAGTGGCCTTAGCGGCGCATCAAGCAGCCAACCCACCTCCAGCTGTCGGAGCCCAACCCCCTGCCGTACAACCTCCAGCACCACCAGTCCTAATAGTCCCCCCTGACCTAGCTCTGATAGAATCAGAAGCCGATAGGACAGAAGGGTGGACGGCCATTAGAAATTGGCCACAGGAAAGGGGCCCGACCAATCCAGACTGGTCCAAAATAGCCTCCTGTGTCCAAAAAGAAAAAGAAGACCCCAATGACTTCGCCGGTCGTTTCGCCAACCAGTGGTTAGAGTACTCTGGCATGGGACAGAATACCGAAGCAGAGGTGGATGCCTGCACCCATGAACCATTGAAAAACGCCTTTATGAATGGTTTGAGACCTGACCTGGCAAAATTGGTAAAATTAACAATGGCAAACTGGAAAACAAACGCAGTTTCTTTTGCGGACGTGACCCAACAAGCCATAACCCAGGATAGAGAACACTGTGCCAAGCTCCGAGTCATGAAACTAAACCCCCCGGAGCGAGTAAACTCTGCACCCCCCTGGGAAAACCCAGATAAGAAACCAGGCACTTGCCACAAATGTGGGAAAGAGGGACACTGGGCTAGAACATGCCGAGTGGGCAACAGGGGTAGAGGAAGAAGCAATAACGGAGGAAGAGGTGGGGGAGGACAATGGCAAGGACAGGCAGTCCCAGATAATCAACCCAGCACAAATCCGTGGCAGACCCTGGGCGCCGCCGGCCTGGATGACACCCAGGCAATTACCCCCTCCCCACCGACCCTTAGCCCTGGAGAGATGGCGATGGTAGAACTGTACCGGAACTCAAACTCCACCGGAAGGGAAACCTTCGACAGCATGGCCCGACAGCATTCAAAAAACCAATAGACCCCACCAACGAACCCCCGAAGGTAGAGATACCTTGGCAACTGAGAGCTTTAATCACCCAAGCCAGGGACGGCCTCTATATGACTTTGTTGGTGGGAAAAACAGATAACTCACCCCCACTGGAAGTAGACTGCCTATTGGATACAGGAGCAGAATTGACGGTCCTCCCCACACAATATGCCCAAGACTGCCCGTTAGATGGAAAAACTAAGAAAGCCTTGGGGGCCAGCGGAGAAGACATCATCTTACATAGAACCCACAAAATAACCTTGTGTTTCGGCCCCTATGAAACAAGGGAACATATATGGATTGGACCCGTCACCACCCCCATCATAGGCTTGGACATATTGACAAAGCTAGACTTTAGCCTACACTTCACTGGGAATGGAGACATAGGCTGGGTGATCCAAAACAGCCCCCGCAGGATAAGAGCTGTGAAAGAGAATAGTAAGGACGAGTGGGGCCTGAAGGACCATCCTATCTGGGCGTGAGATAAATATGAGTGCGGAACCCTACGAATGGACCCCGTAATGTTCACAGGGAAGCCGCCACCTTCCACAAAACAGTACCCTATAAGCTCCGCCGCCATCGCCGGCATTTTGCCTATAATCGAACAATTAGAAAAACGAGGGGTGTTAAGACACACTCTGCCTCCAACAGTCCCGCATGGCCAGTGGAAAAATCCAATGGACAATGGTGACTGACCATTGATTATCGAAAGGCCAACGAGTGCATAGAACAAAAGACCCAATTGGTGGCGGACCCATCAGTTATCTTTAACTCCTTGGGATCTGAGGAAGAAATATTCTCAGTAATAGATATGGCCAATGGCTTTTGGGCCATACCCTTAGCCAAAGAGGTGCAGCCGTGGTTCGCCTTTATGGTAAACCAACAACAGTACACCGGGACAAGGATGCCACAGGGCTTCCACAGTAGTCCCACGGTGTACCACCGAGCGATACAGAAGGACCTACGAGCACTGCCCCCTCTGGAATCTACGGTGATCCAATATGTAGATGATATTCTTATAGCCTCAAAAACAAAAGAGCAACACCAAAAAGATCTTCTGATAATCCTAGGGCACCTAGAGCGGGCAGGACACAAAGCAACGTGGGATAAAGCACAGATTAATAGAACCACCGTCACATACCTAGGACAACAGATATCCAGGGGAAATAGGGGACTGACGGAGGATAGAAAAAAGGCAATTCAAATGGCCGCATGCCCACGAACTGTAAAAGCCCTGAGATCATTTCTAGGCCTGTGTAACTTCAGCTGCCTCTGGATAGAATCATACAGCCAAAAAGCGCAGCCTTTGACCAAACTGCAAAAGGACAATCCGGGTTCCAGGGATCAGATCACATTAAATCCAGAGCAAATGCGGACGTTCAAAGAACTGAAGCGCGCTCTATGTAGCGCACCGGCTTTGGCCATTCCCGATGCGCGGATGCCATTCCGCCTCTATGTACACGAAAAGGACGGCTATATGACAGCAGTACTAACCCAGGCCCACGGAGATAGACACAGGCCCGTAGGATACTATAGTACCCAGTTGGATTTGGTGGCCCAAGGATGGGGTAACTGTCTGAGAGCTATGCAAGCAACCTGCCTAGCAATAGAAGTTACAACCCCGGTAGTTTTATCACAAAAGCTGGTGGTCCAATGCCCACACACCGTCCATGCCATGTTAGGAATGAATAAGGTAGCTCAAGTGACCGCCTCTCGATGGACCCGATGGACCACGATTATGGAAACAGATAATTTGACCATTACAAAATCCGGGCCGGGCAATCCAGCAAGCATGATGCCCCTGACAAACCCCGGAGAACTAGAAAGTGATCACGACTGTGTAAACCTGTTAGACGCCATGCAGCAGAGGGCTGAAACACAGGAACTACCCTTACACAATCCCGAAATGATCCTTTACACGGATGGGTCATCCTTTGTGGAAAAAGGAACTCGATTGGCAGGGTGGGCAGTCACAACAGAATTCGCAGTAGTACGAGCAGGAAGTATGGGAGGAGGGGCCTCAGCACAACAGGCAGAACTAGTCGCCCTCACCCAAGCCTGCCTCTATGCTCAAGACAAAACGGCCAATATATATACCGATTCTAGATATGCCTTTGGCATCGCTCATGACTTTGGACAATTATGGAAACAAAGAGGTTTTCTGACAGCTGCAGGTACACCCATAAAAAATGGAAGAGAGGTAACAGCATTAATGGAGGCCATCCAGTTACCCGAAGAAGTGGCCATACTAAAATGTAAGGGCCATAGCAAAGAAGATACCCCTGAAGCTAGGGGCAACGCTAGGGCAGACGAAGTAGCAAAACACGCCGCCCGTACCATTACCCCCCCAACACCCCAGGTGCGATATATCACGACAAACAACGACCAAGGGGACATCCTACTAATGCAAAGAGAGACCCCAAGGGAGGAACAATGGACATGGTTAGAAAATGGGTTGCAACCCAATAAAGATGGCATATGGCAACATCTTAAAACGGGAGCAGTAGGATGCCCAAAGAAACTGATGCCGTTTTTGGCCCAACAAATACACTCGTGTGGACACATAGCCGCACAGCAAATGACAGCCAGATTCCAGAGAAATTGGTGGGCAAAAGGGTTTCGAACTCAAGCTCAAAGAATAGTGGAGCAATGTGTGACATGCCAGAAAGTAAATCCTGGACAAAAAATTGAAGTACCAATGTTAAAAGCACCTGCTCCGGCAGGGCCCTTCCAACATTTGCAGGTCGACTATATTTCCTTGCCAAAATGTCAGGGATATACAGATGTATTGGTGATAGTCGATCGCTTTTCACGATGGATTGAAGCCACCCCAGTTCGAAGCGCCACCGCTGCTGCAACCGCGAAAGTCTTGTGTAAAGATTACATTCCTAGATGGGGCGTGCCCTTATGTATTGACTCAGACCAAGGCACACATTTTACAGGGGAAATAATTAAAGAACTTTGCAGACTACTACAAATACAATGGTCATTGCATTGCCCATACCACCCCCAATCATCGGGACAAGTGGAAAGAGCAAACAGGACAATTAAACAACGGCTCACTAAGTACCACTCTGAAGGAGTGCCATGGCCTCAGGCCCTACCCCTTGTCCTATGTAGTATTCGAGCCACCCCGAATAGGACCACTGGACTCAGCCCCTATGAGGTCGTTACCGGTAGACCAATGTCGCTACCCGGAACAATAGATCTACGTAGGGCTGACATTCATCTTCTAAGCGACACAGTACTAAAGTATTGCAAAGATCTAACAGATGCTGTCAGTTTTGCTTCCCAACAGGTCAGCGCAGCTTGGCAAGAACCCCCACCGGGAGGACACAGCTTAGTCCCCGGGCTACAAGTTTGGGTAAAGAAAATGAAGCCAGCCCCCCTGGAAGACAAGTGGGAAGGTCCGTATGTCATCCTGTTGACCACAGGAGCAGCCGTGAAAGTACAGGGAAAGAAGGCTTGGATACACGCGTCACACGTGAAAAGAGATACGACAGGAGCCCCAACAGAAGAATAAATTGGACTTATTGTGTACCATGATTCCCATCAACATATTGCTAGCCATCTCCTTTACCCCTTTTCTAACATGGGTAGGAGGCATAAAGAATAACTTATTTTATCAGACCCACCTCCAGATACACGGAGACCGGAGTGTATGCTACCCCCTGGCCACATCAGTGGAATCCTTGTTTGCAGCCACACCAGGTTGGCAACCCCTCCCACTATATACCGCCGACACAACGAAACAGACATGCGAGGGCCAGACGGGTCGATATAGCCAGGGCGTTCGGGGGCAATGCGTGCAGCTAATAAGCTCAACAGACCCCGGTTGCCGAGGGCTCGTGGGTAAGAATTGCACAACGTCAGGTAGCTTATCCCCTGTGTTTTACGGGTAAAAGATGGGGATGCATATATGCCCTTGTCCCCCAGGACAATACCTGCATACAACAACAATGTGCCCGACACCACTGTCAGGTACACAGGGGCCAGCTGGCCTGTACATGCGAGGAACAAAGGTGCTTTAATGTCACAGCAGGAAGACAATTCATTTGTGGTCAGTGTAACGGGACCCATGTATCATCCGGTAAATGGACCTTCCCATTTGATACATTCCAGCTGTCCGGGTCTGGGGGAAACTCAAATGACCCCCTTAACTATTATTATACACAGTTTGCGAAGGTTAATAACCGAGAGGTCAAATGTTACCGAGCAAAGCACGGGTTTGCATTCCTCCTCAATGGAACGTATACAACAGCGACACCAAAACTCCCCTCTCTCTTCGCAGTAGGAGTAATCGCCCCCATAGCTGTTCCCTGCCCCACCAGTACACCATCCAGATGGAAACTCCGGGCAGTCTCCGAGGAGTTCTGTGCAGATTGGCGAGATCCGACCACACTGGGTAGCTCAGTAGGGTGGGGTATTCTATCGGCCATATCATTGGGAGGGGGCGCAGGAGTGATAGCAGCCAAGAATAGGAATTATCTAATGTGCGGAATCACCCTCCTGGGCAATAGCACCATTAAAGCATTAACCGCCATAAATAAGGAAATGGCAACCCTACGTCTTTTTAGCATGCAAAACCGATATGCTTTGGACTACCTCTTGGCACAAGAGGGAGGTGTGTGTATGATTATAGGAGACAAATGCATTACAAACGTCAATGGTGAGAGACAAAATATCCAAGACACTATAGACAAGATTAAAAATCAACTGGCCGACTTCATTGAAGCCGGAGGGGGTGAAGGATGGTCTGCATGGCTGAAAACATTGGGACAGAAATTACTGTATGGTTTGATTGTTATAAGTGGTGTAATTTTGGGAATTATTATTGTTGTAAATAGTATCAAATGTTGTATAAGTCGTGCAGGAGCTACTATACCCCCTCGCCTCTCCCGAATTAGGGTAGAAGTAGACACAGCAAAGCAGGGGGATCCCCCAGAGGAAGCCTGTTCGGTCCTACACAGTTATCTGTAAATTTGAAATTAAAACCCTTTTGGTTGTGTTCATGGCCAGAACACAAACAAAACGGAGACACAGGGTATGTTTTTGATAAAGTGCACTATCAAGAGTATACCTTGTATATAATGATTCTTGTAGATTGTATAAAGAATCAAAGGGAGGGATGTGGAAATGTGAATAAAATGGGCAATGAATTGGCTTACAAAAATGGCTTCACACAAGGAAAGTCTAGATTAGATTAAAAAGCAGCCCCAGCTGTGCAAAGTGCAAAAGCTAGCAGAACAGAGAATCTGCCTCAGCCTGAGGCCAAGTGTTAACGAAGTGCTAACGACCAGATCAGGGCCACTGAAAGGGCCTAACTGCTGACTAGAGAATGATTGACTAGCCATTGTTCGGTGCCCACAGCAGTGAGACAAGTCAGGACCTGCTTGCCAGACTGAAGACCAGATCATGGTCAAACCGAAAGGGCTTGAGTGATTCCCATTGGAGAACGCTTGTTGCCAGGGAAGTGATGTAACAAAACACTTGTTGCCAGGAAAGTGATGTAGTGACCCTTGTCCCACGGTATAATAGGGGCTTCCCCACCGATATTCTCTCTCTCTTAGCCAGAAGGCGTGTGGAACATCAAGAGGGTCAGACATCTCCCGGGGACATAAATGCTGGCACCACGTGTCTAACCCGGGGTGACCCTCGGGACACGAATGTACTGTCGATATGCTGTATGACCACTCCGAACAGTAATGAATAAAATGATGTTGTTTTAACTCTCCGAACCCTCGAGCCTGGAATTCTTCGTACTACGGAACTCAAGAAGAGGACCAGAAAAACCCGGTTCTCACAGAGCTTTTGAAAGCTACATCAGTCATTGGGAAAATGCTGGAATCCATTGTTAAGGAAGTGGTATCAAGTCACTTAGAAAATCATAACATGATTAGGCAGAGTCAACATGGTTTTATGAAAAGGAAATCGTGTTTGACAAATTTATTAGAGTTTTTTGAGGATGTACCTAGCAGTGTAGATAGAGGGTAACCAGTGGATGTAGTATATTTGGATTTCCAAAAGGCATTCGATAAGGTGCCACATAAAAGGTTATTACACAAGATTAGCGCTCATGTGGTTGGGGGTAATATAGTAGCATGGATAGAGGATTGGTTAACGGACTGAAAACAGAGAGTAGGGATAAACATCTTTTTCAGGTTAGCAGGCTGTAACTAGTGGGGTGCCGCGTGGATCAGTGTTGGGGCCTCAGCTATTTACAATCTATCTTAACGACCTAGATGAAGGGACCAAGTGTAATGTATCCAAGTTTGCTGATGATACAAAGCTAGGTGGGACAGTAAGCTGTGAGGACACTTTGGGTCTTATTCCGAGTGGCAGGCAGTGACTAGTGGGGTACTGCAGGGATCGGTCCTTGGACCTCAGCTATTCACAATATATATTAATGATCTAGACAAGGGAACTAGATGTAATATCTCCAAATTTGCAGATGACACAAAGCTGGGTGGACGTGTGTGCTGTGAGGAGGATGCCAAGAAACTCCAGGATGATTTGGACAGGTTGGGTGATTGGGCAGAAGCATGGCAGATGCAATATAACGTGGATAAATGTGAGGTTATCCACTTTGGTGTCAAAAACAGGAAGGCAGATTATTATCTGAATGGCAATAGATTGGGAGAAGGGGAAGTGCAACGAGACCTGGGTGTCCTTGTGCACCAGTCACTGAAGGTAAGCATGCAGGTGCAGCAGGCGGTTAAGAAGGCAAATGGTATGTTGGCCTTCGTAGCGAGAGGGTTTGAGTACAGGAACAAGGATGTTCCTTGCTACAGTTGTACAGGGTCTTGGTGAGACCACATCTTGAGTATTGTGTGCAGTTTTGGTCGCCTTATCTGAGGAAGGATATTCTTGCCATGGAAGGAGTTCAGCGAAGATTCACCAGGCTGACACCTGGGATGGCAGGAATGACGTATGAGGAGAGATTGGGTCGATTGGGCTTGTACTCGCTGGAGTTTAGAGGAATGAGAGGGATCTCATTGAAACTTATATAATTCTGGCAGGACTGGACAGACTAGATGCAGGGAGGATGTTGCCGATGGTCGGGGAATCCAGAACCAGGGGTCACAGTCTAAGGATAAGGGATAGGCCTTTTAGGACAGAAATGAGGAGGAATTTCTTCACCCAGAGAGTGGTGAACCTGTGGAATTCTCTTCCACAGAAGGCAGTAGCGGCCAATTCATTAAATATATTCAAGAAGGAGTTAGATATATTTCTTAAGGCTAAAGGGATCAAGGGATATGGGGAGAAAGTAGGGACAGGGTACTGAGTTTGGATGATCAGCCATGATCTCATTGAATGGCGGAGCAGGCTCGAGGGGCCAAATGGCCTACTCCTACTCCTTTTTTCTATGTTTCTCAGTATTAAATTCCATCTGCCACCTGTCTGCCCATTCTGCTAGCCTTTCCATGTCCTGTTGCAGTGGATTGGTATCACCCTCACTGTTTGCCACACGCCCAAGTTTGGTGTTGTTGGCAAATTTAGAAATTCTACACGGTATTGCAATATCCAGGTCATTTAAATGTATGTATATGGAGATGAGATGAGCAGGCTCGAAGGGCCGAATGGCCTACTCCTGCTCCTATTTCTTATGTTCTTATAAGTGCAAGACTATCTTGAACCCACAACCTTCTGACTCTGCGATCCACTGAGCCACAGCTGACTCCAGTCTTTTACAGTTTCATCATAACTTCCTTGCTTTTGGCACTCTACACCTCTCCAAAAGCAAGGGGAGTTATGATGAATTAATTGTTGAGCAGTTTTTTTTGCACAGTGACCCAGGCTCTGTGGAGGAAACAATTTTGCATTTCAAAGGCAAGGTCCCGCCCACTAGTCACGCCGCCATTGCTTGGAGGACCAGGCCGCCCAGTTCAGTCCTCCCAGCTCAGCCCTCTTCCTATTGGTCAGACCTCCCGTCAGTCAGAGGCCCGGGCCGGCTTCCATCCATCTGAATGGACCACTTCCTCTGATGACGTCACAATCGGGCCCCAGCGCCGGGGGGTGGGGAGAGAAAGGTCCCGCCCCCTTGCCGCGCCGCCATTGGTTGGAGGACCAGGCCGCCCGTTCAGTCAATCCCAGCTCAGTCCTCTTCCTATTGGTCCGCGCTCCCGTCAGTCAGAATCACGTTGCTCCGGCTCACTCCGCCACCCCGCGCGGTCAAATCGCTCCGTTCGGCGTCCGCGGAGGTCCCGCCCGCCCAACTGACTCTCAGGTTTGGTTTTTCTCGTATTTCACTTTATAATCTCGCTCTCCGCTCCCCTCCCTCACCTCGATTTAAATCGCTTCCTAAACACTTGACTTTACCCCGGCCGCTGATTCCGCCTCGTCCCCGGGCCCGGCCTTGCGTGTGCCCCCCGGAGGCCCCGCGCAGGCGCACTGGCAGCCTGGTGTTGTGGGGGAAACAGAAAATTCAGAAACACAGAAAATACAGAAACAGAGAAAATACAGAAACACAGAAAATATAGAAACACAGAAAATACAGAAACAGAGAAAATATAGAAACACAGAAAACACAGAAACACATAGAAAATACAGAAACACAGAAAATACAGAAACAGAAAATACAGAAAAACATAGAAAATATAGAAACACAGAAAATACAGAAACAGAGAAAATATAGAAACACAGAAAATACAGAAACACAGAAAATACAGAAATACAGAAACACAGAAAATACAGAAACAGAGAAAATATAGAAACACAGAAAATACAGAAACACAGAAAATATAGAAACACAAAAAATACAGAAACAGAGAAAATATAGAAACACAGAAACACATAGAAAATATAGAAACACAGAAAATATAGAAACACAGAAAATACAGAAACACAGAAAATACAGAAACACAGAAAATACAGAAATACAGAAAATACAGAAACACAGAAAATACAGAAACACAGAAAATACAGAAACAGAGAAAGTACAGAAACACAGAAAATATAGAAACACAGAAAATACAGAAACACAGAAAATACAGAAACACAGAAAATACAGAAACAGAGGAAATACAGAAACACAGAAAATACAGAAATACAGAAAATACAGAAACACAGAAAATACAGAAACAGAAAATACAGAAACACAGAAAATACAGAAACACAGAAAATACAGAAACACAGAAAATACAGAAACACAGAAACACAGAAAATACAGAAATACAGAAAATACAGAAACAGAAAATACAGAAACACAGAAAATACAGAAACAGAGAAAATACAGAAACACAGAAAATACAGAAACAGAGAAAATATAGAAACACAGAAAATACAGAAACATAGAAAATACAGAAACACAGAAAATACAGAAATACAGAAAATACAGAAACAGAGAAAATATAGAAACACAGAAAATACAGAAACACAGAAAATACAGAAACAGAAAATACAGAAACAGAGAAAATACAGAAAGACAGAAAATACAGAAACACAGAAAATACAGAAACATAGAAAATACAGAAACACAGAAAATACAGAAACACAGAAACACGGAAAATAGAGAAATACAGAAACACAGAAAATACAGAAATACAGAAAATACAGAAACACAGAAAACAAAGAAAATACAGAAACACAGAAAATACAGAAACACAGAAAATACAGAAATACAGAAACACAGAAAACACAGAAATACAGAAACACAGAAAATACAGAAACACAGAAAATACAGAAACACAGAAAATACAGAAACACAGAAAATACAGAAAACACAAAAAATACAGAAACACAGAAAATACAGAAATACAGAAAACACAGAAACACAGGAAATACAGAAAATACAGAAACACAGATAACACAGAAAATACAGAAACACAGAAAACACAGAAAATACAGAAATACACAAATACAGAAACACAGAAAATACAGAAACACAGAAAATACAGAAACACAGAAAATACAGAAAATACAGAAACACAGAAAATAAAGAAACACAGAAAATACAGAAAACACAGAAACACAGAAAATACAGAAACACAGAAAATACAGAAACACAGAAAATACAGAAACACAGAAACACAGAAAATACAGAAACACAGAAAATACAGAAAATACAGAAACACAGAAAATACAGAAACACAGAAAACACAGAAAATACAGAAACACAAAATACAGAAATACAGAAAATACAGAAACAGAAAATACAGAAACAGAAAATACAGAAACACAGAAAATACAGAAACACAGAAAATACAGAAACACAGAAACACAGAAAATACAGAAACACAGAAAATACAGAAAACACAGAAAATACAGAAAACACAAAAACAGAGAAAATGCAGAAACACAGAAAATACAGAAACAGAAAATACAGAAACACAGAAAATGCAGAAACACATAAAATACAGAAACAGAAAATGCAGAAACACAGAAACACAGAAAACATAGAAAATACAGAAACACAGAAAATACAGAAGCACAGAAAACACAGAAACACAGAAAATACAGAAACAGAAAATACAGAAACACAGAAAATACAGAAACACAGAAAATACAGAATCACAGAAAATACAGAAATGCAGAAACACAGAAAACACAGAAACACAGAAACATAGAAAATACAGAAACACAGAAAATACAGAAACACAGAAACACAGGAAATACAGAAACACAGAAACATAGAAAATACAGAAACACAGAAAATACAGAAACAGAAAATACAGAAACACAGAAAATACAGAAACACAGAAAATACAGAAACACAGAAAATACAAAAAATACAGAAACACAGAAAATACAGAAACACAGAAAATACAGACACACAGAAAATACAAACACAGAAAATACTGACACACAGAAAGCACAGAAACACAGAAAATACAGAAACACAGAAAATACAGACAATACAGAAACACAGAAAATACAGAAAACACAGAAACACAGAAAATACAGAAACACAGAAAATACAGAAACACAGAAAATACAGAAACACGGAAAATACAGAAACAGAAAATACAGAAACACAGAAAATACAGAAACACAGAAAATACAGAAACACAGAAAACACAGAAACACAGAAAATACAGAAACACAGAAAATACAGAAACACAGAAAATACAGAAAACACAGAAAATACAGAAACACAGAAAATACAGAAACACAGAAAACATAGAAAATACAGAAACACAGAAAACATAGAAAATACAGAAACACAGAAAATACAGAAACACAGAAAATACAGAAAACACAGAAAATATAGAAGCACAGAAAATACAGAAACTCAGAAAATACAGAAAACACAGAAAATATAGAAACACAGAAAATACAGAAACACAGAAAATACAGAAACACAGAAAATACAGAAAACACAGAAAATATACAAACACAGAAAATACAGAAACACAGAAAGTACAGAAACACAAAATACAGAAAATATAGAAAATACAGAAACACAGAAAATATAGAAAATACAGAAACACAGAAAATACAGAAACACAGAAAATACAGAAAATACAGAAACACAGAAAACAGAAAATGTAGAAACACAGAAAATACAGAAACACAGAAAATACAGAAACACAGAGAATACAGAAAACACAGAAAATATAGAAACACAGAAAATACAGAAACACAGAAAATACAGAAACACAGAAAACACAGAAACACAGAAAATACAGAAACACAGAAAATACAGAAACACAAAATACAGAAACACAGAAAATATAGAAAATACAGAAACACAGAAACACAGAAAATACAGAAACACAGAAAACATAGAAAATACAGAAACACAGAAAATACAGAAAATACAGAAAACACAGAAAATATAGAAACACAGAAAATACAGAAACACAGAAAATACAGAAAACACAGAAAATATACAAACAGAGAAAATACAGAAACACAGAAAATACAGAAACACAGAAAATACAGAAACACAGAAAATACAGAAAACACAGAAATACAGAAAACACAGAAAATACAGAAATACAGAAAATACAGAAACACAAAATACAGAAAACATAGAAAATACAGAAACACAGAAAATACAGAAACACGGAAAATACAGAAACAGAAAATACAGAAACACAGAAAATACAGAAACACAGAAAACACAGAAACACAGAAAATACAGAAACACAGAAAATACAGAAACACAGAAAATACAGAAAACACAGAAAATACAGAAACACAGAAAATACAGAAAATACAGAAACACAGAACACACAGAAACACAGAAAATACAGAAAACATAGAAAATACAGAAACACAGAAAATACAGAAACACAGAAAATACAGAAACACAGAAAATACAGAAACACAGAAAACACAGAAACACAGAAAATACAGAAACACAGAAAACATAGAAAACAGAGAAAATACAGAAACTACAGAAAACACAGAAAATACATAAACACAGAAAATACAGAAAACACAGAAAACACAGAAAATACAGAAGCACAGAAAATACAGAAATACAGAAAATACAGAAACACAAAATACAGAAAACATAGAAAATACAGAAACACAGAAAATACAGAAACACGGAAAATACAGAAACAGAAAATACAGAAACACAGAAAATACAGAAACACAGAAAACACAGAAACACAGAAAATACAGAAACACAGAAAATACAGAAAACACAGAAAATACAGAAACACAGAAAATACAGAAAGCACAGAAAATACAGAAACACAGAAAATACAGAAACACAGAAAACATAGAAAATACAGAAACACAGAAAACATAGAAAATACAGAAACACAGAAAATACAGAAACACAGAAAATACAGAAAACACAGAAAATATAGAAGCACAGAAAATACAGAAACTCAGAAAATACAGAAAACACAGAAAATATAGAAACACAGAAAATACAGAAACACAGAAAATACAGAAACACAGAAAATACAGAAAACACAGAAAATACAGAAACACAGAAAATACAGAAACACAGAAAATACAGAAACACAAAATACAGAAACACAGAAAATATAGAAAATACAGAAACACAGAAAATATAGAAAATACAGAAACACAGAAAATACAGAAACACAGAAAATACAGAAAACACAGAAAATACAGAAACACAGAAAACAGAAAATGTAGAAACACAGAATATACAGAAACACAGAAAATACAGAAACACAGAAAATACAGAAAACACAGAAAATATAGAAACACAGAAAATACAGAAACACAGAAAATACAGAAACACAAAATACAGAAACACAGAAAATATAGAAAATACAGAAACACAGAAAATACAGAAACACAGAAAACATAGAAAATACAGAAACACAGAAAATACAGAAAATACAGAAAACACAGAAAATATAGAAACACAGAAAATACAGAAACACAGAAAATACAGAAAACACAGAAAATATACAAACAGAGAAAATACAGAAACACAGAAAATACAGAAAATACAGAAACACAGAAAATACAGAAAACATAGAAAATACAGAAACACAGAAAATACAGAAACACGGAAAATACAGAAACAGAAAATACAGAAACACAGAAAATACAGAAACACAGAAAATACAGAAACACAGAAAACACAGAAACACAGAAAATACAGAAACACAGAAAATACAGAAAATACAGAAACACAGAAAATACAGAAAACACAGAAAATACAGAAACACAGAAAATACAGAAACACAGAAAATACAGAAAATACAGAAACACAGAAAATACAGAAACACAGAAAATACAGAAACACGTAGGCCTAGAAATTGGGTTTTGGCTTAGCCAGGGCTTTAGCGCCGGAAGTTAGTGCCGGCGCTAAGTCCCCCTGCGCGCGCCAAAAATTCAGTAGCGCCGCGCCCAAACGGCTGCCGGCGCTACTGAAGGGTCTTAGCGCCTGGAAAAGGGCGCTAACTGCCGTTTAGCGCCGCAATTCCGGCGCTGCGGCACCCGATGCGGTGCGGCAGGCTGGGGAAGTGCAGGCCTCCTCCTTTCGTTAAGGAGGAGCTGCCTGCACCCGGCCGCGACCCGCGCAAATCTGTTTAAAAATGAGCCCGGCACCTCGGACAAGTGCCGGGCTTGCATCTGTTCCGGGGGGGGGGGGGGCGGGGAGAAGTCCGGGGAGGGAGCTGCGGGCAGGCGGCCGGCGGGAAAGCGGCCGGCCACCGCGGGGCCTTTAATGCGCCGGCGCAAACACATGTTGGACTCTGTTGCCAGAGTCTTAGTTGCGGCTGCCACGGGCGAGGCGGCCGCAACTGAATTTCGGCGCTGGGGCCCGTCGGCATGGCAACCGGGATGCTGCGCACAACGATGACGTCATCGGTGCCGGCGCAGCGCTACCGGTGCAACGCCACTTTAGGGCCCCAGGGAATTTTTCAACTGGCCATAACTCTGGCGCTAGTCCCTCTAGCGCCTCAAAAGCGGCGCTAAGGCTAGTGAATTTCTAGGCCAGAAAATACAGAAACACAGAAAATACAGAAAATACAGAAACACAGAAAATACAGAAAACACAGAAAATACAGAAACACAGAAAATACAGAAATACAGAAAAAACAGAAACACAGAAAATACAGAAACACAGAAAACATCGAAAATACAGAAACACAGAAAATACAGAAACACAGAAAATACAGAAAACACAGAAAATATAGAAACACAGAAAATACAGAAACACAGAAAATACAGAAGACACAGAAAATATACAAACAGAGAAAATACAGAAACACAGAAAATACAGAAACACAGAAAATACAGAAACACAGAAAATACAGAAAACACAGAAAATATAGAAACACTGAAAATACAGAAAACACAGAAAATACAGAAAACACAGAAAATACAGAAACACAGAAAATACAGAAACACAGAAAATATAGAAAATACAGAAACACAGAAAATATAGAAAATACAGAAACACAGAAAATACAGAAATACAGAAAATACAGAAAACACAGAAAATACAGAAACACAGAAAATACAGAAATACAGAAAATACAGAAACACAGAAAATACAGAAAACACAGAAAATACAGAAACACAGAAAATACAGAAACACAGAAAACATAGAAAATACAGAAACACTGAAAACATAGAAAATACAGAAACACGGAAAGTACAGAAACACAGAAAATACAGAAAACACAGAAAATATAGAAGCACAGAAAATACAGAAACACAGAAAATACAGAAAATACAGAAACACAGAAAATACAGAAAACACAGAGGGCTAGATTTTCAGTATAGACAGTTTTGGGGCGCTAACCTTAGCGCCCGCCCGAAGTTAGCGCCCGCCCCAAAGTAGCGCCCCGTTGCCGGAAATTCAGTGGCTTCGCCCTAAGAGGTTGGTGGAGCGCTAAAAGAGGCGTTCCACTACTATCTTTAGGCGCTAAGCCGGCGGTGCAGAGCGCAGCGCCCGAGCTCGGGCGCAGCGCACGGCAGACACTCTGGTGCCAGTGAGCTCTTAAAGGGGAAGGGTGCATGTGTTTTTTTCGGAGGAGGAGGTGGTGGTGGTGGTGGTGGTGGTGGCCGGAAACATAAATACACCGTTCACAACAACACACTGGATCATAGAAACATAGAAACATAGAGATAGGAACAGGAGTAGGCCATTCGGCCCTTCGAGCCTGCTCCGCCATTCAATGAGATCATGGCTGATCTTCATCTGAGATCTTAGCTGATCTTACCAGTTCAGTACCCCGTCCCCGCCTTTTCTCCGTAACCCTTAATCCCCTTAGCCTTCAGAAATATATCCAATTCTCTCTTGAAAATATTTATTGAATTAGCCTTCACAGCCCTCTGTGGCAGGGAATTCCACAGGCTCACCACTCTTTGAGTGAAGAAATTCTTCCTCATCTCTGTTTTAAATGATTTGCCCGCTATTTTTAGACTGTGGCCCCTGGTTCTGTGCTCCCCGGCCATTGGAAACATTCTCTCTGAATTCAGCCTGTCCAGGCCTGCCATAATTTTATATGTTTCGATGAGATCCCCTCTCAATCTTCTAAACTCCAGTGAGTACAAGCCCAAACTATTCAATCTCTCCTCGTAGGTCATTCCCGCCATTCCAGGTATCAGCCTGGTGAATCGCCGCTGCACTCTTTCCATGGCAAGAACATCCTTTCGCAGATGGGGCGACCAAAACTGTACACAATACTCCAGATGCGGTCTCACCAGCACCTTGTACAGCTGTAGTAAGGTATCCCTATTCCTATACTCGAACCCCCTTGATATGAAGGCCAACATACCATTTGCCTTCTTAATCGCCTGTTGCACCTGCATGCTCTCCTTCAGTGACTGGTGCACAAGAACACCCAGGTCCCTCTGCACTTCCCCATCTCCCAATCTATTGCCATTTAGATAATAATCTACCCTCCTGTTTTTACCCCCAAAGTGGATAACCTCGCATTTATCCACATTATAGTGCATCTGCCACGTATCCGCCCATTCCCCCAACCTGTCCAAATCGCACTGTAGCCTCCTGACATCCTCATCAGAGCCCACCCCTCCTCCTAGTTTAGTGTCGTCAGCGAATTTGGAAATATTGCATCCAATTCCCTGATCCAGATCATTTATATATATTGTGAACAGCTGGGGTCCCAGGACAGATCCTTGCGGCACCCCGCTGGTCACTGCCTGCCACTCCGAAAATGAGCCGTTTATTCCAACTCTCTGTTTTCTATCCGCCAGCCAGTTCTCTATCCACGTTAATACTTTGCCCCCAATCCCATGAGCCTTAATTTTGCATGATAATCTTTTGTGTGGAACCTTATCGAAGGCTTTCTGGAAGTCAAGGTACACCACATCCACTGGCTCTCCCCCATCTATTTTACCAGTTACTTCCTCAAAAAATTCCAGCAGATTAGTCAAACACGATTTACCCTTTGTAAATCCATGTTGACTCTGTCCGATCCTTTCCCCATTTGTCAAGTGCTCCGCTATTTTATCCTTAATAATGGACTCTAGCATTTTGCCCACAACCGATGTAAGGCTTACTGGTCTATAATTCCCTGCTTTCTCTCTACCCCCCTTTTTAAATATTGGGGTAACATTAGCTACCCTCCAATCCACGGGTACTGTTCCCGAGTCAATGGAGTTCCGGAAGATGATCCTTAGAGCATCTGCTATCTCCAGGGCCACCTCCTTAAGTACCCTAGGATGTAGTTTATCAGGCCCCGGGGATTTGTCGGCCTTCAGTCCCCTCAACTTACCCAACACCATATCCCTAGAGATACTAATTTCTGTCAGCTCCTCCCTCTCATTAGTCCCTATGTTTGCCGATATTCCTGGGAGGTTATTTGTGTCCTCCTTTGTGAATACAGAACCAAAGTATGAGTTTAATTGGTCTGCCATTTCCTTATTCTCCATTATATATTCTCCCGAATCGGACTGCAAGGGACCGACTTGGGATTTTACCAGTCTTTTCCTCCTGATATACCGATAAAAGCTTTTGCAGTCTGTCTTTATGTTTGCTGCAAGTTTACTTTCGTATTCTATTTTCCCCTTCCTGATTAATCCCTTTGTCCTCTTTTGCTGTATCCTGTACTGCCCCCAATCTTCCGGTCTGGTGCTTTTTTTTGCCAGTTGATATGCCCTTTTTTTTGATTTTATGCTGTCCCTAATTTCCCTCGTTATCCACGGTTGAGCCACCTTTTTAGGTTTATTTTTATGCCAAACCGGTATAAACATGTTCTGGAATTCTTCCATTCTATCTTTGAATGCTTGCCATTGTCTATCCACTGTCAATCCCCCCAGAAACACCACCCAATCAATCTTACCCAATTCCCGTCTCATACCCTCGTAATTCCCTTTATTTAAGTTCTGGACCTTAGTCTCTGATTCAATTTCCTCACTCTCCATCTCGACTGAGAGCTCGATCATATTATGATCGCTCTGACCCAAGGGGCCTCGTACAAGAAGATTGTTGATAAGTCCCTTCTCATTGCACAATACCCAGTCTAAAATGGCCTGATCTCGAGTCGGCTCCTCGACATATTGGTCCAGATAACCGTCCCGAAAACATTCCAGGAATTCCTCCTCCTCAGAATTTTTACTAATTTGGGTAGTCCAATCAATATGTAAATTAAAGTCACCCATGATGACAGCTGTGCTCTTATCGCACGCTTCTCTAATTTCCCTTTTTATGCCTTCCCTCACCTCCATATTACTATTTGGAGGCCTATATATCACACCCACTAACGTTTTCCTCCCCTTGCTATTTCTCATTTCTACCCATACAGATTCCGTTTCATCCGAGTTAATATCCTTCCTTTCCATTGCATTAATCCCCTCCTTTACCAGCAATGCTACCCCACCTCCCCTACCTTTTTGCCGATCCTTCCTAAATATTGTATATCCCTGGATGTTAAGTTCCCAGCCTTGCCCACCCTGCAGCCACGTTTCTGTAATCCCAATCAAATCATACTTGTTTACCTCTATTTCCACAACTAATTCATCCACCTTGTTCCTAATGCTTCTAGCATTAAGATACAAAGCCTTCAGGCTTGCTTTTTTCACACTCTCATTATGAATTAGTTTGGCCCTTTGTGTTTCTCTCCTTTGCTTATTGCTTCTCACCTTTCTACCATCTATTTCTGACTTCATATGACTTCCCTCTTTTCCACTATCTAGGTTCCCATCCCCCTGCCAAATTAGTTTAAATCCTCCCGAACCGCCCTAGAAAATATTACCCCGAGGACATCGGCTCCCTCACAGCTCAGGTGTAGACCGTCCCCTTGGTACAGGTCACTCCTCCCCAAGAACTGGTTCCAATGCCTCAAGAATTTAAATCCCTCTCCCTTGCACCACTGCTCAAGCCACGTATTTAGCTTATCTATCTTACTCTCTCTAAACTTATTAGCTCGTGGCACTGGTAGCAATCCAGAGATTACTACCTTTGAGGTCCTACTTTTCAATTTAGCTCCTAACTCCCTAAATTCAGCTTGTAGGACCTCCTCCCTCTTTTTACCTACATCGTTGGTACCTACATGTACCACGACAACTGGCTGATCCCCCTCCCCCTTCAGAATGCTCTGCACCCGCTCCGAGACATCCTTGACCCTTGCACCAGGATCCTTCCACACAACACATGCAGACTGCCGTTTATAGTGCAGGAGGAGTGCCCTTTAATTTGCGCTCCCCAGGGTGTGTTGCGTTCCATTTTACAAACGCTCTGGACGCCAGCCGCACAATGGGGCGGTCCGACTGAAGTTTGGATTCGGGGCGGCCAAAGGGCGTTGCACGAGGATGTGACGTCATTTTCTGCGCGCGCATCCGGGCGGCCGCTAAACTTTGCGCCGGCGCTAACGGGCAACTTAATTTGGGGCGGGGCGCAAACTGCGCTGCGCCCGGGCACTACACGAATAGGGCCCGAAAATCACTTCTCTTAAGGCGCTAACTGCTGGCGCAAGCAACTGAAAATCTAGCCCAGAAAATATAGAAGCACAGAAAATACAGAAACACAGAAAATACAGAAAACACAGAAAATACAGAAACACAGAAAATGCAGAAACACAGAAAATACAGAAAACACAGAAAATATAGAAACACAGAAAATACAGAAACACAGAAAATACAGAAACACAGAAAATATAGAAAATACAGAAACACAGAAAATATAGAAAATACAGAAACACAGAAAATACAGAAACACAGAAAATACAGAAAACACAGAAAATACAGAAACACAGAAAACACAGAAAATATAGAAACACAGAAAATACAGAAACACAGAAAATACAGAAACACAGAAAATACAGAAAACACAGAAAATATAGAAACACAGAAAATATAGAAAATATAGAAAATACAGAAACACAGAAAACATAGAAAACACAGAAAATACAGAAACACAGAAAACACAGAAAATACATAAACACAGAAAATACAGAAAACACAGAAAATACAGAAACACAGAAAATACAGAAAATACAGAAACACAGAAAATACAGAAAACACAGAAAATACAGAAAACACAGAAAATACAGAAGCACAGAAAATACAGAAATACAGAAAATACAGAAACAGAAAATACAGAAACACAGAAAACACAGAAAATACAGAAACACAGAAAATACAGAAAACACAGAAAATACAGAAATACAGAAACACAGAAAATACAGAAAACATAGAAAATACAGAAACACAGAAAATACAGAAACACGGAAAATACAGAAAATACAGAAACACAGAAAATACAGAAACACAGAAAATACAGAAACACAGAAAATACAGGAACACAGAAAATACAGAAAATACAGAAACAGAAAATACAGAAACACAGAAAACATAGAAAATACAGAAACACAGAAAACATAGAAAATACAGAAACACAGAAAATACAGAAACACAGAAAATACAGAAAACACAGAAAATATACAAGCACAGAAAATACAGAAACTCAGAAAATACAGAAAACACAGAAAATATAGAAACACAGAAAATACAGAAAACACAGAAAATACAGAAACACAGAAAACACAGAAAATATAGAAACACAGAAAATACAGAAACACAGAAAATACAGAAACACAGAAAATATAGAAAATACAGAAACACAGAAAACATAGAAAACACAGAAAATACAGAAACACAGAAAATATAGAAAATACAGAAACACAGAAAACATAGAAAACACAGAAAATACAGAAACACAGAAAACACAGAAAATACAGAAACACAGAAAATACAGAAAACACAGAAAATACAGAAGCACAGAAAATACAGAAACACAGAAAATACAGAAACACAGAAAATACAGAAAACACAGAAAATACAGAAGCACAGAAAATACAGAAACACAGAAAATACAGAAGCACAGAAAATACAGAAAACACAGAAAATACAGAAGCACAGAAAATATAGAAAATACAGAAACACAGAAAATACAGAAAACACAGAAAATATAGAAACACAGAAAATATAGAAAATACAGAAACACAGAAAACATAGAAAACACAGAAAATACAGAAACACAGAAAACACAGAAAATACAGAAACACAGAAAATACAGAAAACACAGAAAATACAGAAGCACAGAAAATACAGAAACACAGAAAATACAGAAACATAGAAAATAGAGAAACACAGAAAATACAGAAAATACAGAAACACAGAAAATACAGAAACACAGAAAATACAGAAACACAGAAAATATAGAAACACAGAAAATACAGAAAACACAGAAAATACAGAAACGCAGAAAATATAGAAACACAGAAAATACAGCAACACAGAAAATACAGAAAACACAGAAAATATAGAAACACAGAAAATACAGAAACACAGAAAATGCAGAAATCACAGAATATATAGAAACACAGAATATACAGAAACACAGAAAACACAGAAAATATAGAAACATAGGCCTAGAAATTCAGTGCCCTTAGCGCCGATTTTGCGGTGCTAGAGGGCCTAGCGCTGCAATTGGCGCCGGCGCCTAAATTGCCTGGGGCCCTTCCGCCACGGTAGACCGGTAGCCCGTGGCAGCCGCAAGCAACGTTCTGGCAGAGGTGCCTTGCACAAGTTTGCGCCGGCGCATTAAAGGCCCCGCGGCGGCCGGCCGCTTTCCCGCCGCCCGCCTGGCTGCAGCTCCCTCCCCGGACTTCCCCCCCCCCGCCGGAACAGAAGCAAGCCCGGCACTTGTCCGAGGTGCCGGGCTCATTTTTAATAAGATTATCGCAGGCCGCGGCCGGGTGCAGGCAGGTCCTCCTTAAGGGAAGGAGGAGGCCTGCACTTCCCGAACCTTCCGCACCGCAGCGGGCGCCGCAGCGCCGGAATAGCGCCGAAATTCAGCGCATAGCGCCAGTTTTCAGGCGCTAACAGCTTTCAGCAGCGCCGGCAGCCGTTTGGGCGCAGAAGTACTGAATTTTTGGCCCGACCAGCGCGACTTAGCTCCGGCACTAACTTCCGGCGCTAAAGCCGTTGCTGCGCCAAAACCCAATTTCTAGGCCGTAGGCCTAGAAATTCAGTAGGCTTAGCGCCGCTTTTGAGGCGCTAGAGGGCCTAGCGCCGGAGTTATGGCCAGTTTGGAAATTGAGTGGGTCCCTAAATCGGCGTTAGGCCGTTAGCGCTGCGCCGGCACTGATGACGTCATCGGTGTGCGCAGCGTCCCGGTTGCCATGGTAACCCGCCCGAACTCCGAAATTGACTTGCGGCCGCCTCGCCCGTGGCAGCCGCAAGCAACGTTCTGGCAGAGGTGCCTTACTGGACTTTGCGCCGGCGCATTAAAGGCCCCGTGGCGGCCGGCCACTTTCCCGCCGGCCGCCTGGCCACAGCTCCCTCCCCGGACTTCTCCCCCCCCCCCCCCCGGGACAGATGCAAGCCCGGCACTTGTCCAAGGTGCCGGGCTCATTTTTACAATGATTTTCGCGGGCCGCGGCCGGGTGCAGGCAGCTACTCCTTAAGGGAAGGAGGAGGCCTGCACTTCCCGAACCTGCCGCACCGCAGCGGGTGCCGCAGCGCCGGCATAGCGCCACAATTCAGCGCGTAGCGCCAGTTTTCAGGCGCAAACAGCTTTCAGCAGCGCCGGCAGCCGTTTGGGCGCAGAACTAGTGAATTTTTGGCCCGCCCAGCGCGACTTAGCTCCGGCACTAACTTCCGGCGCTAAAGCCGTCGCTGCGCCAAAACCCAATTTCTAGGCCACAGAAAATACAGAAACACAGAAAATACAGAAAATATAAAAACACAGAAAATACAGAAAACACAGAAAATACAGAAACACAAAGTACAGAAAACACAGAAAATATAGAAACACAGAAAATACAGAAAACACAGAAAATACAGAAACACAGAAAATACAGAAAACACAGAAAATATAAAAACACAAAAAATACAGAAAACACAGAAAATACAGAAACACAGAAAATACAGAAAGCACAGAAAATATAGAAACACAGAAAATACAGAAACACAGAAAATACAGAAAACACAGAAAGTACAGAAACACAGAAAATACAGAAACACAGAAAATACAGAAACACAGAAAATACAGAAACACAGAAAGTACAGAAACACAGAAAATATAGAAACACAGAAAATACAGAAAACACAGAAAATACAGAAACACAGAAAATACAGAAACACAGAAAATATAGAAAATACAGAAACACAGAAAATACAGTAAATACAGAAAATACAGAAACACAGAAAACACAGAAAATATAGAAACACAGAAAATACAGAAACACAGAAAATACAGAAAACACAGAAAATATAGAAACACAGAAAATATAGAAAATACAAAAGCACAGAAAACATAGAAAACACAGAAAATACAGAAAACATAGAAAATACAGAAACACAGAAAATATAGAAAATACAGAAACAGAAAACATAGAAAACACAGAAACACAGAAAATACAGAAACACAGAAAACACAGAAAATACAGAAACACAGAAAATACAGAAACACAGAAAATACAGAAAATACAGAAACAGAAAATACAGAAAACACAGAAAATACAGAAACACAGAAAATACAGAAACACAGAAAATACAGAAAACACAGAAAATACAGAAATACAGAAAACACAGAAACACAGAAAATACAGAAAACATAGAAAATACAGAAACACAGAAAATACAGAAACACGGAAAATACAGAAACAGAAAATACAGAAACACAGAAAATACAGAAACACAGAAAATACAGAAACACAGAAAATACAGAAACACAGAAAATACAGAAACACAGAAAATAGAGACACAGAAAATACAGAAAACATAGAAAATACAGAAACACAGAAAATACAGAAACACAGAAAATACAGAAACACAGAAAATACAGAAAACAGAAAATACAGAAACACAGAAAATACAGAAATACAGAAAAAACAGAAACACAGAAAATACAGAAACACAGAAAACATAGAAAATACAGAAACACAGAAAATACAGAAACACAGAAAATACAGAAAACACAAAATATAGAAACACAGAAAATACAGAAACACAGAAAATACAGAAGACAGAAAATATACAAACAGAGAAAATACAGAAACACAGAAAATACAGAAACACAGAAAATACAGAAAACACAGAAAATATAGAAAATACAGAAACACAGAAAATATAGAAAATACAGAAACACAGAAAATACAGAAATACAGAAAATACAGAAATACAGAAAATACAGAAACACAGAAAATACAGAAATACAGAAAATACAGAAACACAGAAAATACAGAAAACACAGAAAATACAGAAACACAGAAAATACAGAAACACAGAAAACATAGAAAATACAGAAACACAGAAAACATAGAAAATACAGAAACACGGAAAATACAGAAAATACAGAAACACAGAAAATACAGAAAACACAGAAAATATAGAAAATACAGAAAACACAGAGGGCTAGATTTTCAGTATAGACAGTTTTGGGGCGCTAACCTTAGCGCCCGCCCGAAGTTAGCGCCCGCCCCAAAGTAGCGCCCCGTTGCCGGAAATTCAGTGGCTTCGCCCTAAGAGGTTGGTGGAGCGCTAAAAGAGGCGTTCCACTACTATCTTTAGGCGCTAAGCCGGCGGTGCAGAGCGCAGCGCCCGAGCTCGGGCGCAGCGCACGGCAGACACTCTGGTGCCAGTGAGCTCTTAAAGGGGAAGGGTGCATGTGTTTTTTTCGGAGGAGGTGGTGGTGGTGGTGGTGGTGGTGGTGGTGGTGGTGCTGGTGGTGGTGGTGGTGGTGGTGGTGGTGGCCGGAAACATAAATACACCGTTCACAACAACACACTGGATCCTTCCACACAACACATGCAGACTGCCGTTTATAGTGCAGGAGGAGTGCCCTTTAATTTGCGCTCCCCAGGGTGTGTTGCGTTCCATTTTACAAACGCTCTGGACGCCAGCCGCACAATGGGGCGGTCCGACTGAAGTTTGGATTCGGTGCGGCCAAAGGGCGTTGCACGAGGATGTGACGTCATTTTCTGCGCGCGCATCCGGGCGGCCGCTAAACTTTGCGCCGGCGCTAACGGGCAACTTAATTTGGGGCGGGGCGCAAACTGCGCTGCGCCCGGGCGCTACACGAATAGCGCCCGAAAATCACTTCTCTTAAGGCGCTAACTGCTGGCGCAAGCAACTGAAAATCTAGCCCAGAAAATATAGAAGCACAGAAAATACAGAAACACAGAAAATACAGAAAACACAGAAAATACAGAAACACAGAAAATGCAGAAACACAGAAAATACAGAAAACACAGAAAATATAGAAACACAGAAAATACAGAAACACAGAAAATACAGAAACACAGAAAATATAGAAAATACAGAAACACAGAAAATACAGAAACACAGAAAACATAGAAAATACAGAAACACAGAAAATACAGAAAACACAGAAAATATAGAAACACAGAAAATACAGAAACACAGAAAATACAGAAAACACAGAAAATATACAAACAGAGAAAATACAGAAACACAGAAAATACAGAAAATACAGAAACACAGAAAATACAGAAAACATAGAAAATACAGAAACACAGAAAATACAGAAACACGGAAAATACAGAAACACCAGAAACACAGAAAATACAGAAAATACAGAAACACAGAAAATACAGAAAACACAAAATACAGAAACACAGAAAATACAGAAACACAGAAAACATAGAAAATACAGAAACACAGAAAACATAGAAAATACAGAAACACAGAAAATACAGAAACACAGAAAATACAGAAAACACAGAAAATATAGAAGCACAGAAAATACAGAAACTCAGAAAATACAGAAAACACAGAAAATATAGAAACACAGAAAATACAGAAAATACAGAAACACAGAAAACACAGAAAATATAGAAACACAGAAAATACAGAAACACAGAAAATACAGAAACACAGAAAATACAGAAAACACAGAAAATATAGAAACACAGAAAATATAGAAAATACAGAAACACAGAAAACATAGAAAACACAGAAAATACAGAAACACAGAAAACACAGAAAATACAGAAACACAGAAAATACAGAAAATACAGAAACACAGAAAATACAGAAGCACAGAAAATACAGAAACACAGAAAATACAGAAACACAGAAAATATAGAAACGCAGAAAATACAGAAAACACAGAAAATACAGAAACGCAGAAACACAGAAACACAGAAAATACAGAAACACAGAAAACACAGAAACACAGAAAATACAGAAAATACAGAAACACAGAAAATACAGAATGCACAGAAAATACAGAAACACAGAAAATACAGAAAACACAGAAAATACAGAAACACAGAAAATATAGAAACACAGAAAATACAGAAAGACAGAAAATGCAGAAATCACAGAATATATAGAAACATAGAAACACAGAAAATACAGAAACACAGAAAATACAGAATACACAGAAAATACAGAAACACAGAAAATACAGAAAACACAGAAAATATAGAAACACAGAAAATACAGAAACACAGAAAATACAGAAACACAGAAAATACAGAAACACAGAAAATACAGAAACACAGAAAATACAGAAACACAGAAAATATAGAAACACAGAAAATACAGAAACACAGAAAATGCAGAAATCACAGAATATATAGAAACACAGAATATACAGAAACACAGAAAATACAGAAAACACAGAAAATATAGAAACATAGGCCTAGAAATTCAGTGCCCTTAGCGCCGATTTTGCGGCGCTAGAGGGCCTAGCGCTGCAATTGGCGCCGGCGCCTAAATTGCCTGGGGCCCTTCCGCCGCGGTAGACCGGTAGCGCTGCGCCGGCACCGATGACGTCATCGGTGTGCGCAGCGTCCCGGTTGCCATGGTAACCCGCCCGAACTGGGAAATTGACTTGCGGCCGCCTCGCCTGTGGCAGCCGCAAGCAACGTTCTGGCAGAGGTGCCTTGCACAAGTTTGCGCCGGCGCATTAAAGGCCCCGCGGCGGCCGGCCGCTTTCCCGCCGCCCGCCTGGCCGCAGCTCCCTCCCCGGACTTCCCCCCCCCACCCGGAACAGAAGCAAGCCCGGCACTTGTCCGAGGTGCCGGGCTCATTTTTAATAAGATTATCGCGGGCCGCGGCCGGGTGCAGGCAGGTCCTCCTTAAGGGAAGGAGGAGGCCTGCACTTCCCGAACCTGCCGCACCGCAGCGGGCGCCGCAGCGCCGGAATAGCGCCGAAATTCAGCGCATAGCGCCAGTTTTCAGGCGCTAACAGCTTTCAGCAGCGCCGGCAGCCGTTTGGGCGCAGAAGTACTGAATTTTTGGCCCGACCAGCGCGACTTAGCTCCGGCACTAACTTCCGGCGCGAAAGCCGTTGCTGCGCCAAAACCCAATTTCTAGGCCATAGGCCTAGAAATTCGGTAGGCTTAGCGCCGCTTTTGAGGCGCTAGAGGGCCTAGCGCCGGAGTTATGGCCAGTTTGGAAATTGCGTGGGTCCCTAAATCGGCGTTAGGCCGTTAGCGCTGCGCCGGCACCGATGACGTCATCGGTGTGCGCAGCGTCCCGGTTGCCATGGTAACCCGCCCGAACTCCGAAATTGACTTGCGGCCGCCTCGCCCGTGGCAGCCGCAAGCAACGTTCTGGCAGAGGTGCCTTACTGGACTTTGCGCCGGCGCATTAAAGGCCCCGCGGCGGCCGGCCGCTTTCCCGCCGGCCGCCTGGCCACAGCTCTCTCCCCGGACTTCTCCCCCCCTCCCCCGGGACAGATGCAAGCCCGGCACTTGTCCAAGGTGCCGGGCTCATTTTTACAATGATTTTCACGGGCCGCGGCCGGGTGCAGGCAGCTCCTCCTTAAGGGAAGGAGGAGGCCTGCACTTCCCGAACCTGCCGCACCGCAGCGGGTGCCGCAGCGCCGGCATAGCGCCACAATTCAGCGCGTAGCGCCAGTTTTCAGGCGCAAACAGCTTTCAGCAGCGCCGGCAGCCGTTTGGGCGCAGAACTAGTGAATTTTTGGCCCGCCCAGCGCGACTTAGCTCCGGCACTAACTTCCGGCGCTAAAGCCGTCGCTGCGCCAAAACCCAATTTCTAGGCCACAGAAAATACAGAAACACAGAAAATACAGAAAACACAGAAAATATAAAAACACAGAAAATACAGAAAATACAGAAACACAAAGTACAGAAAACACAGAAAATATAGAAACACAGAAAATACAGAAAACACAGAAAATACAGAAACACAGAAAATACAGAAAGCACAGAAAATATAGAAACACAGAAAATACAGAAACACAGAAAATACAGAAAACACAGAAAATATAGAAACACAGAAAATACAGAAACACAGAAAGTGCAGAAACACAGAAAATATAGAAACACAGAAAATACAGGAAACACAGAAAATACAGAAACACAGAAAATATAGAAAATACAGAAACACAAAATACAGTAAATACAGAAAATACAGAAACACAGAAAACACAGAAAATATAGAAACACAGAAAATACAGAAACACAGAAAATACAGAAACACAGAAAATACAGAAAACACAGAAAATATAGAAACACAGAAAATACAGAAGCACAGAAAACATAGAAAACACAGAAAATACAGAAAACATAGAAAATACAGAAACACAGAAAATACAGAAAATATAGAAAATACAGAAACAGAAAACACAGAAAATACAGAAACACAGAAAACACAGAAAATACAGAAACACAGAAAATACAGAAACACAGAAAATACAGAAACAGAAAATACAGAAAATACAGAAAACACAGAAAATACAGAAAATACAGAAACACAGAAAATACAGAAAATACAGAAACACAGAAAATATAGAAAACAGAAAATATAGAAACACAGAAAATACAGAAGCACAGAAAACATAGAAAACACAGAAAATACAGAAAACATAGAAAATACAGAAACACAGAAAATACAGAAAATATAGAAAATACAGAAACAGAAAACATAGAAAACACAGAAACACAGAAAATACAGAAACACAGAAAACACAGAAAATACAGAAACACAGAAAATACAGAAACACAGAAAATACAGAAACAGAAAATACAGAAAACACAGAAAATACAGAAAACACAGAAAATACAGAAATACAGAAAACACAGAAAATACAGAAATACAGAAAACACAGAAACACAGAAAATACAGAAACACAGAAAACACAGAAAATACAGAAACACAGAAAACACAGAAAATACAGAAACACAGAAAATACAGAAACACAGAAAATACAGAAACACAGAAAATATAGAAAATACAGAAGCACAGAAAATATAGAAAATACAGAAACACAGAAAATACAGAAACACAGAAAATACAGAAACACAGAAAACACAGAAAATACAGAAACACAGAAAATACAGAAACACAGAAAATACAGAAACACAGAAAATACAGAAAACATAGAAAATACAGAAACACAGAAAATACAGAAAATATAGAAAATACAGAAACACAGAAAACATAGAAAACACAGAAACACAGAAAATACAGAAACACAGAAAATACAGAAACACAGAAAATACAGAAAACACAGAAAATACAGAAACACAGAAAACAGAAACACAGAAAATACAGAAACACAGAAAATACAGAAACAGAAAATACAGAAACACAGAAAATACAGAAACACAGAAACACAGAAAATACAGAAACACAGAAAATACAGAAACACAGAAAATACAGAAACAGAAAATACAGAAACACAGAAAATACAGAAACACAGAAAATACAGAAAATACAGAAAACACAGAAAATACAGAAACACAGAAAACACAGAAACACAGAAAATACAGAAACAGAAAATATAGAAACACAGAAAATACAGAAATACAGAAAATATAGAAATACAGAAACACAGAAAATACAGAAACACAGAAAATACAGAAAATACAGAAACACAGAAAATACAGAAAACACAGAAAATACAGAAACACAGAAAATACAGAAACACAGAAACACAGAAAATACAGAAACACAGAAAATACAGAAACACAGAAAACAGAAAATACAGAAACACAGAAAATACAGAAACACAGAAAACATAGAAAATACAGAAACACAGAAAATACAGAAACACAGAAAATACAGAAACACAGAAAACATAGAAAATACAGAAACACAGAAAATACAGAAACACAGAAAATACAGAAACACAGAAAATACAGAAACACAGAAAATACAGAAACACAGAAACACAGAAAATACAGAAAATACAGAAAGCACAGAAAATATAGAAACACAGAAAATACAGAAACACAGAAAATACAGAAACACAGAAAATACAGAAAATACAGAAACACAGAAAATATAGAAACACAGAAAATGCAGAAACACAGAAAATATAGAAACACGGAAAATACAGAAACAGAAAATACAGAAACACAGAAAATACAGAAACACAGAAACACAGAAATACAGAAAATACAGAAACATAGAAAATACAGAAACACAGAAAATACAGAAACACAGAAAATATAGAATCACAGAAAATACAGAAACACAGAAAATACAGAAATACAGAAACACAGAAAATACAGAAACACAGAAAATACAGAAACACAGAAAATATAGAAACACAGAAAATGCAGAAACACAGAAACACAGAAAATACAGAAATACAGAAACACAGAAAACACAGAAAACACAGAAAATACAGAAACACAGAAAATACAGAAACACAGAAAATACAGAAGCACAGAAAATACAGAAACACAGAAAATACAGAAAATACAGAAAACATAGAAAACACAGAAAATATAGAAAACACAGAAAACATAGAAACACAGAAAACATAGATAGGAGCAGGAGCAGGCCATTCGGCCCCTCGAGCCTGCTCCGCCATTCAATGCGATCATGGCTGATTATCCAAATTCAGTACCCTGTCCCTGCTTTCTCCCCATATCCCTTGATCCCTTTAGCCTTAAGAAATATATCTAACTCTTTCTTGAATATATTTAATGAACTGGCCTCCATCGCCCTCTGTGGCAGAGAATTCCACAGGTTCACCACTCTCTGGGTGAAGAAATTCCTCCTCATTTCAGTCCTAAATGGCCTACCCCTTATCCTTAAACTATGACCCCTGGTTCTGGTATCAGGTATCCCAGGTATCAGCCTGGTGAAAGTTCGCTACACTCCTTCCATGGCAAGAACGTCCTTCCTCAGGTAAGGTGACCAAAACTGCACACAATACTCAAGGTGCGGTCTCACCAAGGCCCTGTACAACTGCAGCAAGACATCCTTGTTCCTGTACTCGAACCCTCTTGCTACGAAGGCCAACATACCATTTGCCTTCTTAACCGCTTGCTGCACCTGCATGCTTACCTTCAGTGACTGGTGCACAAGAACACCCAGGTCTCTTTGCACTTCCCCTTCTCCCAATCTATTGCCATTCAAATAATAATCTGCCTTCCTGTTTTTGCCGCCAAAGTGGATAACCTCACATTTATCCACATTATAGTGCATTTGCCATGTTTCTGCCCAATCACCCAACCTGTCCAAATCGTACTGTAGTTTCTCGACATCCTCCTCACAGCTTACCCTCCCACCCACCTTTGTGTCGTCTGCAAATTTGGAGATATTACATCCAATTCCCTCGTCCAGATCATCATTAATATATATGTTGTGAACAGCTGGGGTCCTCGGACCGATTCTTGCGGTACCCCACTAGTCACTGCCTGCCACTCGGAAAACGACCCGTTTATTCCAACTCTTTGCTTTCTGTCCGCCAACCAGTTCTCTATCCAAGTCAATATCTTGCCCCCAATCCCATGTGCCTTAATTTTGCACGTTAATCTCTTATGTGGAACCTTATCGAAAGCCTTCTGAAAGTCCAAATACACCACATCCACTGGTTCTCCCTTATCTATTTTACCAGTTACATCCTCAAAAAATTCCAGTAGATTAGTCAAGCATGATTTACCTTTTGTAAATCCATGTTGACTTTGTCCAATCCTGTCACTGCTTTCCAAGTGCTCTGCTATTACATCTTTTATAATAGACTCTAGCATTTGCCCCACTGCCGATGTCAAGCTTACCGGTCTATAATTCCCCACTTTTTCTCTACCACCTTTTTTGATAAGTGGGGTTACATTAGCTACCCTCCAATCCATGGGTACGGTTCCAGAGTCTATCGAGTTCTGGACGATGACCAGCAATGCATCTACTATTTCTAGGGCCACTTCCTTAAGTACCCTGGGATGTAGATTATCAGGCCCTGGGGATTTATCGGCCTTCAGTCCCATCAATTTTCCTAACACCATTTCCCTACAAATACTGATTTCTTTCAGTTCCACCCTTTCATCAGATCCTATGTTCCCCGGCATCTCTGGGAGGTTATTTGTGTCCTCCTTTGTGAAGACGGAACCAAAGTATGAATTTAGTTGGTCTGCCATTTCTTTGTTTCCCATTATAAATTCCCCTGATTCTGACTGCAAGGGATCTACGCTTGACTTCACCAATCGTTTTCTCTTCACATATCTATAAAAGCTTTTACAGTCAGTTTTTATGTTCCCTTCTAGCTTACTCTCATATTCTATTTTCCCTTTCTTAATTAATCCCTTTGTCCTCCTTTGTTGAATCCTAAACTGCTCCCAATCCTCAGGATTATTGCTTTTTCTGGCCAATTTATATGTCCTCTCCTTGGATCTTATGCTATCCCTAATTTCCCTTGTTAGCCACGGTTGAGTCACCTTTTTTGTTTTATTTTATGCCAAACTGGGATGAACTAATTCGGTAGCTCATCCATTCGGTCTTTGAATGTTTGCCATTGCCTATCCACCGTCAACCCTTTGAGTGCCTTTCCCCAATCAATCCTACCCAACTCGCTCCTCAGACCATCGTAGTTTCCTTTATTTAAATTGAGGACCCTCGTCTCTGAGTCAACTACTTTATTCTGCATCTTAATGAAGAATTCGATCATATTATGATCGCTCCGACCCAAGGGGCCTCGTACAACAAGATTGTTAATTAATCCTTTCTCGTTACATAATACCCAGTCTAAGATGGCCTGATCGCTGGTTGGTTCATCGACATATTGGTCCAGGAAACCATCCTGTAAACACTCCAGGAATTCCTCCTCCACAGTATTGTTACTTATTTGGTTGGCCCAATCTATATGTAGATTAAAGTCATCTATGATGACTGCTGTGCCCTTATTGCACGCTTCTTCAATTTCCCTTTTAATGCCATCCCCAAGCTCCGCCTTACTGTTGGGAGGTCTATATACCACTCCCACTAATGTTTTTTTTCCCCTTAGTATTTCTCAATTCTACCCATACAGATTCCACATCATCAGAGCTAATATCCTTCATTACAATTGTATTAATCCCTTCTTTAACCAGTAATGCTACCCCACCTCCCTTTCCTTTTTGCCTATCTTTCCTGAATATCGAATACCCCTGGATGTTGAGTTCCCAGTCTTGGCCGTCCTTGAGCCACGTTTCCGTAATCCCAACCAAATCATATTTGTTTACCTCTATTTGTGCAGCCAATTCATCCACCTTATTACAAATGCTCCTCGCATTAAGACACAAAGCCTTCAGGCTTGTTTTTTTAATGCTCTTAGACCTATTAGAATTATTATTTACTGTGGCCACGTTTGATTTAAACCATTGATTTCTCTGACTGCCACTTTTGTTTTTCTCCTTCCTATCTTTTGCTTTTATCCCTGTTTCCCTTTCCTCTGTCTCCCTGCTCAGGTTCCCAACCCCCTGCCATTTTAGTTTAAACCCCCCCGAACAGTGCTAGCAAACCTCCCCGCAAGGATATTTGTCCCGTTCTGGTTCAGGTGCAACCCGTCTGACTTGTACAAGTCCCACCTTCCCCAGAAGCAGGCCCAGTGATCCAGGAAACTAAAGCCCTCCCTCCTGCACCAACTCTTTAGCGACGCATTCATCTGCTGTATCCTCCTATTCCTATACTCACTAGCACGTGGCACCGGGAGTAATCCAGAGATTACAATCTTTGAGGTCCTGCTCTTTAATCTGCTACCTAGCTCCCTAAATTCTTGCTGCGGGACCTCATCCCTCCTCCTACCCATGTCATTGGTCCCAATGTGAACCACGATCTCTGACTGTTCACCCACCCCCTTCAGAATGCCCTGCAACCGATCAGTGACATCCTTGACCTTGGCACCAGGGAGGCAACAAACCATCCTGGAGTCACGTCTACGGCCACAGAAACGCCTATCTGTTCCCCTTACGATAGAATCCCCTACCACTATTACTCTCCCACTCTTTTTCCTCCCTTCCTGAGCAGCAGAAGCACCCCTGGTGCCAGGAAGTTGGCTGCTGCTGCCTTCCTCTGGTAAGTCATCCCCCTCAACAGTATCCAAATCGGTATACCTGTTTGAGAGGGGAATGGCCACAGGGGTCCCCTGCACTACCTGCCTGCCTCTACTGCTCTGCCTGATGGTCACCCATTTCCCTTCTGCCTGTGCAGCCCTTACCTGCGGTGTGACCAACTCACTAAACGTGTTATCCACGACCCTCTCAGCATCGTGAATGCTCTAAAGCCCATCCATCCGCAGCTACAGCGCCGCAATGCAGTCTGCTAGTAGCTGCAGCTGGATGCATTTCTGGCACACATGGTCGTCAGGGACACAGGCAGCGTCCCTGAATTCCCACATAGAGTAAGAGGAGCATAACACGGGGCTGGGCTGTCCTGACATGACTTACCCTTTATTAATTTAAATTAATTCACTATCACCAATTAAAGATAAACTCTAAGGCGCTTGTATGGTTTACCAACAGTCCCCGCTACACCAGAAAGACCTTAGCAACTATAAACCACAGAGTTAAAGTTTAAAAAAGAGAAATACTCACCAACCAATCACTTACCTGCTCCCTGGTGACGTCACACTCTGATTACTTTTTACCTCTCTGCCCGCTGCTGAGTTGGTAAGCCTCGCTGGTCCCTGGTCCGAACTGGTCGGACCTCGGTGCTCGCGCCAGTTTTTATACCGCGCTCCTCGCCTCGCTGGTCCGAACTGGTCGGGCCTCGGTGCTTGCGCAGGTTTTTATACTGCGCTCCTCTCCTCGCTGGTCCCTGGTCCGAACTGGTCGGGCCTCGGTGCTCGCGCCAGTTTTTATACCGGGCTCCTCCTCGCTGGTCCCTGGAACTGGTCGGGCCTCGGTGCTCGCGCCGGTTTTTATACCGGGCTCCTCCTCGCTGCTCCCTGGAACTGGAACAAGGATGTCTTGCTGCAGTTGTACAGGGCCTTGGTGAGACCGCACCTTGAGTATTGTGTGCAGTTTTGGTCACCTTATCTGAGGAAGGATGTTCTTGCCATGGAAAGAGTGCAGCGAAGATTCACCAGGCTGATACCTGGGATGGCAGGAATGATGTATGAGGAGAGATTGTGTCGATTGGGCTTATACTCACTGGAGTTTAGAAGATTGAGAGGGGATCTCATCGAAACCTATAAAATTCTGTCAGGCCAGGACAGACTAGATGCAGGAAGGATGTTCTCGATGGCTGGGGAGTCCAGAACTAGGGGTCATAATCTAAGGATAAGGGGTGAGCCATTTAGGACTGAGATGAGGAGGAATTTGTTCACCCAGAGCGTGGTGAACCTGTGGAATTCTCTGCCACAGAGGGCGGTGGAGGCCAGTTCATTAAATATATTCAAGAAGGAGTTGGATATATTTCTTAAGGCTAAAGGGATCAAGGGATATGGGGAGAAGGCAGGGACAGGGTACTGAATTTGGATGATCAGCCTTGATCTCATTGAATGGCGGAGCAGGCTCGAGGGACCGAATGGCCTACTCCTGCTCCTATCTTCTATGTTTCTATGATGTCAAGGATCACAAGCTTCATCAAACCTTGGACACCAACGCCCATCCGGAACCTTCTTCCCCTTCACTTTTCTCTGACCCCACTTCTCCCAATCTCACCCCCTGCCGCGTTTTCACTATCCCCTCTGACCTTCCCCTCTCTGACCCCGAACGATCAGTCCTCAGCAAACGCCTGAGCTTCATCCCCTTACGCCCCCATATCAATTAATTTCAAGCTTGGCACGATGTCGCCGCCTTCGGCTCCGTGCCCACTTCTCTGGCCAGGAGTCTTCCCCCCGCACGACTGACCCTTTCTCCCGCTTTCAGAATTCCCGTTCTACCTGGACCCCTCTCCCTGGCCTCTTACCCTCTCTAGATCTTTTCATCGCTAACTCCCGCCATGACATCGGCCGTCTCCATTTCTCTGCTCCCCTCACTCACTCCAACCTACCTCCCTCTGAACTTGCAGCACTCCATTCTCTTTGATCCAACCCTGACATTGTCATTAAACCTGCTGACAAGGGTGGTGCTGTTGTTGTTTGGCGAACTGACCTCTACCTAGCGGAAGCTGAACACTAACTCTCCGACACCTCCTCCTACCTCCCCCTGGACCATGACCCCACAAACGAACATCAAACCACCGTTTCCAAGATTGTCACTGACCTCATCTCCTCTGGAGATCTTCCCCCCGCGGCCACCAACCTCATAGTTCCCCAACCTCGCACAGCCCGCTTTTTTTTTAAATTCATTGATGGGATGTGGGCGTCGCTGGCTGACTAGGCCTGCATTTAGTGCCCATCCCTAATTGCCCTTGAGAAGATGGTGGTGAGCCGCCTTCTTGAACCGCTGCAGTCCATATGGTGTAGGTACACCCACAATGCTGTTAGGAAGGGAGTTCCAGGATTTTGGCCCAGCGACAGTGAAGGAACGGCGATACAGGTCCAAGTCAGGATGGTGTGTGGCTTGGAGGGGAACTTGTAGGTGGTGATGTTCCCATGCGTCTGCTGCCCTTGTCCTTTTAAGTGGTAGAGGTCGCGGGTTTGGAAGGTGTTGTTGAAGAAGCTTTGGTGAGTTGCTGCAGTGCATCTTGTAGATGGTACACACTGCAGCCACAGTGCGCCGGTGGTGGAGGGAGTGAATGTTGAAGGTGGTGGATGGAGTGCCAATCAAGCGGGCTGCTTTATCCTGAATGCTGTCGAGCTTCTTGAGTGTTGTCGGCGCTGCACTCATCCAGGCAAGTGGAGAGTATTCCATCACACTCCTGACTTGTGCCTTGTAGATGGTGGAAAGGCTTTGGGGGGTCAGGAGGTGAGACACTCGCCACAGAATTCCCAGCCTCTGGCCTGCTCTTGTAGCCACAGTATTTATATGGCTGGTCCAGTTCAGTTTCTGATCAATGGTAACCCCCAGGATGTTGATAGTGGGGGATTCAGCGATGGTAATGCCATTGAATGTCAAGGGGAGATGGTTAGAGTCTCACTTGTTGGAGATGGTCATTGCCTGGCACTTGTGTGGTGCGAATGTTACTTGCCACTTGTCAGCCCAAGTCTGAATGTTGTCCAGGTCTTGCTGCATATGGACGCGGACTGCATCAGTATCTGACGAGTCTCGAATGGTGCTGAACAGTGTGCAATCATCAGCAAACATCCCCACTTCTGACCTTATGATGGAGGGAAGGCCATTGATGAAACAGCTGAAGATGGTTGGGCCTAGGACACTGCCCTGAGGAACTCCTGCAGTGATGTCATGTGATTGAGATGAATGACCTCCTTCCCAAGATCCACAAACAGGACTGCCCTGGTAGACCCATCGTTTCAGCCTGTTCTTGCCCCACGGGACTTATCTCTTCCTATCTCGACTCTATCTTTTCTCCTCTTGTCCAGTCTCTTCCCACCTACATACACGACTCTTCGGACGCCCTCCGCCACTTTAACAGTTTCCAGTTTCCTGGCCCCAACCGCTTCCTTTTCACCATGGACGTACAATCCCTCTACACCTCCATTCCCCACCAGGATGGCCTGAGGGCGCTCCGCTTCTTCCTTGAACAGAGGCCCGACCAGTCCCCATCCACCACTACCCTCCTCCGCCTGGCTGAACTTGTTCTCACATTGAACAACTTCTCCTTTAACTCCACTCATTTCCTCCAAATCAAAGGTGTTGCTATGGGTACCCGCATGGGTCCTAGCTATGCCTGCCTTTTCGTGGGATATGTGGAACACTCTTTGTTCCAGTCCTACTCAGGTCCCCTCCCTCACCTCTTTTACCGATACATTGATGACTGTATTGGTGCCGTTTCCTGCTCTCGCCCTGAACTAGACATTTTCATTCACTTTGCCTCCAATTTCCACCCTTCCCTCACCTTCACATGGTCCATCTCTGACTCTTCCCTTCCTCAACTTCATCTCCATCTCTGGGGATAGGTTATTGACCAATATTCACTACAAGCCCACTGACTCCCACAGCTATCTGGACTACACTTCCTCCCACCCCGCCTCCTGTAAGGACTCTATTCCATTCTCCCAGTTTCTCCGTCTCCGCCGCATCTGCTCCGACAATGCCACCTTCCACACCAGTGCTTCCGACATGTCTTCCTTTTTCCTCAACCGAGGATTCCCCTCTACCGTGGTTGACATGGCCCTCGACCGTGTCCATTCTATCTCCCACACTTCTGCCCTCATCCCTGCCCCTCCCTCCCGGAACCATGATAGGGTTCCCCCTGTCCTCACCTTTCACCCCACCAGCCTCCACATTCAACGGATCATCCTCCGCCATTACTGCCACCTCCAAAGTGATTCCACCGCCAAACGCATCTTCCCCTCCCCTCCCCTTTCAGCATTCCATAGGGACCGCTCCCGCCGAGACACCCTAGTCCATTCCTCTAGCACCCCCAGCACCCCTTCCCCTTCGCCTGGCACCTTCCCGTGCAAGCGCAGGAGATGTAACACCTGTCCTTATGCCTCCCCCCTTCCCACTGTCAAGTGCCCCAAACACCCCTTCCAGGTGAAACAGCAATTTACTTGTACTTCTTCCAATCTAGTATACTGTATTCGCTGCTCACGATGCGGTCTCCTCTACATTGGGAAGACCAAACCCAGATTGGGTGATCGCTTTGCGGAGCATCTCCGTTCAGTCCGTAAGGGTGACCCCGAGCTTCCGGTCGCCTGTCATTTTAATTCACCGCCCTATTTCCACTCGGACCTCACCGTCCTTGGCCTCTTGCATTGTTCCACGGAAGCTCAACGTAAACTCGAGGAACAGCACCTCATCTTCCGATTAGGCACTTTACAGCCTTCCGGACTCAATATCGAGTTCAACAATTTCAGATCATAACCTCGGCCCCTATTACATTTTCACTTATTTTTTTATCCACACCTTTGCTTTGGTTCCCCCCCCCCTTTCCTTTTTTTTCTCTCTCCCACATGGCAGCTGTCTCCCATTCTGCCAGCGCATTTCACGCCTAATCTAGAGCTGTCTTTTGTCTCCACTAGTCCTATCACCATCTCGTCTCGTTTTGAATACCTCTTAATGTCTCTTCTCTTTTGTTCTCTCCCAGCCCGGCCTTTTAATCTACTTCATTCCCTGTGCCTCTTTAGTCTTGATAAAGGGTTAGACCCGAAACGTTGACTCTAATTTCTCTCCACGGATGTTGCCTGACCTGCTGGGTTTTTCCAGCATTTTCTGTTGTTATATCGGATTTCCAGCATCTGCAGTATTTTGCTATCGTACTCAAGATGTGGTCTCACCAAGGCCCTGTACAACTGCAGCAAGACATCCTTGTTCCTGTACTTAAACCTTCTCGCTACGAAGGCCAACATACCATTTGCCTTCTTAACCGCCTGCTGCACCTGCATGCTTACCTTCAGCGACTGGTGCACAAGGACACCCAGGACTCGTTGCACTTCCACTTCTCCCAATCTATTGCCATTCAGATAATAATCTGCCTTCCTGTTTTTGCTACCAAGGTGGATAACCTCACATTTTTCCACGTTATATTTCATCTGCTATGCTTCTGCCCAATCACCCAACCTGTCCAAATCATCCTGGAGTTTCTCGGCATCCTCCTCACAGCACACGCCCACCCAGCTTTGTGTCGTCTGCAAATTTGGAGATATTACATCTAGTTCCCTTGTCTAGATCACTAATATATATTGTGAATAGCTGGGGTCCAAGGACCGATCCCTGCGGTACCCCACTAGTCACTGCCTGCCACTCAGAAAAAGACCCGTTTATTCCAACTCTTTACTTTCTGTCTGCCAACCAGTTCTCTATCCAAGTCAATACCTTGCCCCCAATCCCATGTGCCTTAACTTTACACGCTAATCTCTTATGCGGGACCTTATCGAAAGCCTTCTGAAAGTCCAAATACACCACATTCACTGGTTCTCCCATATCTATTTTACCAGTTACATCCTCAGAAAATTCCAGAAAATTAGTCAAGCACGATTTACCTTTTGTAATCCATGTTGACTTTGTCCGATCCTGTCACTGTTTTCCAAGTGCTCTGCTATTACATCTTTTATAATGGACTCTAGCATTTTCCCCACTACCGATGTCAGGCTTACCGGTCTGTAATTCCCCGTTTTCTCTCTACCACCTTTTTTGAATAGTGGGGTAACATTAGCTGCACTAGGCGCAGGCAGGTAGTGCAGGGGTCCCCTGTGGCCATCCCCCTCTCCAACAGATACACCACTTTGGGTACTGTTGGGGGGGGATGGCTTATCAGAGGAAGGCAGCAGCAGCCAATTTCCTGGCACCAGGGGTGGCTCTGCTGCACAGAATGGGAGGAAAAAGAGGGGTAGAGCTATTGTAATAGGGTATTCTATTGTAAGGGGAATAGATAGGCGTTTCTGCAGCCGCAAACGAGACTCCAGGATGGTGTGTTGCCTCCCTGGAGCAAGGGTCAAGGATGTCTCTGAGCGGCTGCAGAACATCTTGGAAGGGGAGGGTGAACAGCCAGTTCTCGTGGTGCATATAGGCACCAGTGATATAGGTAAAAAGCGGGATGAGGTCCTAAAAGCGGAATATAGGGAGTGAGGAGATAAATTAAAAAACAGAACCTCAAAGGTAGTAATCTCAGGATTGCTACCAGTGCCACGTGCTAGTCAGTGTAGAAATAGAAGGATACTTCAGATGAATACGTGGCTAGAGGAATGGTGCCAGGGGGAGGGATTCAAGTTCCTGGGACATTGGAACCGGTTCTGGGGGAGGTGGGACCAGTTCAAACTGGATGGTTTGCACCTGGGCAGGGCTGGAACCGATGTCCTAGGGGGAGTGTTTGCTAGTGCTGTGGGGGAGGGTTTCAACTAAAATGGCAGGGGGTTGGGAACCTGAGCAGCGAGACAGAGGAAAGGGAAACAGGGATAAAAGCAAAAGATAGGAAGGAGAAAAACAAAAGTGGCAGTCAGAGAAATCAACGGTTTAAATCAAACGTGGCCACAGTAAATAATAATTCTAATAGGTCTAAGAGCATTAAAAAAACAAGCCTGAAGGCTTTGTGTCTTAATGCGAGGAGCATTTGTAATAAGGTGGATGAATTGGCTGTGCAAATAGAGGTAAACAAATACGATTTGTTGGGATTACGGAAACGTGGCTCAAGGATGGCCAAGACTGGGAACTCAACATCCAGGGGTATTCGATATTCAGGAAAGATAGGCGAAAAGGAAAGGGAGGTGGGGTAGCATTACTGGTTAAAGAAGGGATTAACACAATTGTAATGAAGGATATTAGCTCTGGTGATGTGGAATCTGTATGGGTAGAATTGAGAAATACTAAGGGGAAAAAAACATTAGTGGGAGTGGCATATAGACCTCCAAACAGTAAGGCGGAGGTTGGGGATGGCATTAAAAGAGAAATTAAAGAAGCGTGCAATAAGGGCACAGCAGCCATCATGGGTGACTTTAATCTACATATAGATTGGGCCAACCAAATTAGTAACAATGCCGTGGAGGAGGAATTCCTGGAGTGTTTACGGGATGGTTTCCTGGACCAATATGTCGAGGAACCAACCAGAGATCAGGCCATCTTAGACTGGGTATTATGTAACGAGAAAGGATTAATTAGCAATCTTGTTGTGCGAGGCCCCTTGGGTCGGAGCGATCATAATATGATCGAATTCTTCATTAAGATGGAGAATGAAGTAGTTGACTCAGAGACTAGGGTCCTCAATTTAAATAAAGGAAACTACGATGGTCTGAGGAGCGAGTTGGGTAGGATTGATTGGGGAATGGCACTCAAAGGGTTGATGGTGGATAGGCAATGGCAAACATTCAAAGACCGAATGGATGAGCTGCAGAATTTGTTCATCCCAGTTTGGCATAAAAATAAAACAAAGAAGGTGACTCAACCATGGCTAACAAGGGAAATTAGGGATAGCATAAGATCCAAGGAGAGGACATATAAATTGGCCAGAAAAAGCAATAATCCTGAGAATTGGGAGCAGTTTAGGATTCAACAAAGGAGGACAAAGGGATTAATTAAGAAAGGGAAAATAGCATATGAGAATAAGCTTTCAGGGAACATAAAAACTGACTGTAAAAGCTTTTATTTATAGATATGTGAAGAGAAAAAGATTGGTGAAGTCAAGCGTAGGTCCCTTGCAGTCAGAATCAGGGGAATTTATAATGGGGAACAAAGAAATGGCAAACCAACTAAATACATATTTTGGTTCTGTCTTCACAAAGGAGGACACAAATAACATCCCAGAGATGCCGGGGAACATAGGGTCTGATGAAAGGGAGGAACTGAAAAAAATCAGTATTTGTAGGGAAATGGTGTTAGGAAAATTGATGGGACTGAAGGCAGATAAATCCCCAGGGCCTGATAATCTACATCCCAGGGTACTTAAGGAAGTGGCCCTAGAAATAGTAGATGCATTGCTGGTCATCTTCCAGAACTCGATAGACTCTGGAACAGTACCCATGGATTGGAGGGTAGCTAATGTTACCTCACTATTCAAAAAAAGTGGTAGAGAAAAAGCGGGGAATTATAGACCGGTAAGCCTGACATCGGTAGTGGGGAAAATGCTAGGGTCCATTATAAAAGATGTAATAGCAGAGCACTTGGAAAGCAGTGACAGGATCGGACAAAGTCAACATGGATTTACAAAAGGTAAATCATGCTTGACTAGAATTTTGTGAGGATGTAACTGGTAAAATAGATAAGGGAGAACCAGTGGATGTGGTGTATTTGGACTTTCAGAAGGCGTTCGATAAGGTCCCACATAAGAGATTGGCGTGCAAAATTAAGGCACATGCGATTGAGGGCAAGGTATTGACTTGGATAGAGAACTGGTTGGCGGACAGAAAGCAAAGAATTGGAATAAACAGGTCGTTTTCCGAGTGGCAGGCAGTGACTAGTGGGGTACCGCAAGGATTGGTCCTAGGACCCCAGCTGTTCACAATATATATTAATGATCTGGACGAGGGAATTGGATGTAATATCTCCAAATTTGCAGACGACACAAAGCTGGGTGGGAGGGTATGCTGTGAGGAGGATGTCGTGAAACTCCAGTACGATTTGGACAGGTTGGGTGATTGGGCAGAAACATGGCAAATGCACTATAATGTGGATAAATGTGAGGTTATCCACTTTGGTGGCAAAAACAGGAAGGCAGATTATTATTTGAATGGCAATAGATTGGGAGAAGTGGAATTGCAAAGCGACCTGGGTGTTCTTGTGCACCAGTCGCTGAAGGTAAGCATGCAGGTGCAGCAGGCAGTTAAGAAGGCAAATGGTATGTTGGCCTTCGTAGCAAGAGGGTTCGAGTGCAGGAACAAGGATGTCTTGCTACAGTTGTACAGGGCCTTGGTGAGACCGCACCTTGAGTATTGTGTGCAGTTTTGGTCGCCTTACCTGAGGAAGGACATTCTTGCCATGGAAGGAGTGCAGCGAAGATTCTCCAGGCTGATACCTGGGATGGCAGGAATGACATATGAGGCGAGATTGTGTCGATTGGGCTTATACTCACTGGAGTTTAGAATATTGAGAGGGGATCTCATCGAAACCTATAAAATTCTGTCAGGCCTGGACAGACTAGATGCTGGAAGGATATTTCTGATGGCCGGGGAGTCCAGAACCAGGGGTCATAGTCTAAGGATAAGGGGTAAGCCATTTAGGACTGAAATGAGGAATTTCTTCACCCAGAGAGTGGTGAACCTGTGGAATTCTCTGCCACAGAGGGCAGTGGAGGCCAGTTCATTAAATATATTCAAGAAAGAGTTGGATATATTTCTTAAGGCTAAAGGGATCAAGGGATATGGGGAGAAGGCAGGGACAGGGTACTGAATTTGGATGATCAGCCATGATCTCATTGAATGGCGGAGCAGGCTCGAAGGGCCGAATGGCCTACTCCTGCTCCTATCTTCTATGTTTCTAAAGGAGCAGGAGTGGGCCATTCGGCCCCTCGAGCCTGCTCCGCCATTCAATGAGATCATGGCTGATCATCCAAATTCAGTACCCTGTCCCTGCCTTCTCCCCATATCCCTTGATCCCTTTAGCCTTTTGAAATATATCTAACTCCTTCTTGAATATATTTAATGAATTGGCCTCCACTGCCTTCTATGGTAGAGAATTCCACAGGTTCACCACTCTCTGGGTGAAGAAATTCCTCCTCATCTCAGTCCTAAATGGCTTACCCCTTATCCTTAGACTGTGACCCCTGGTTCTGGACTCCCCCGCCATCGGGAACATCCTTCCTGCATCTAGTCTGTCCAGTCTTGTTAGAATTTTATAACTTTCAATGAGATCCCCTTTCATTCTTCTAAACTCCAGTGAGTATCAGCCCAATCGCCCCAATCTCTCCTCATATGTCATTCCTGCCATCCCAGGTATCAGTCTGGTGAATCTTCGCTGAACTCCCTCCATGGCAAGAATGTCCTTCCTCAGGTAAGGCGACCAAAACTGCACACAATACTCGAGGTGTGGTCTCACCAAGGCCCTGTAGAACTGCAGTAAGACATCCTTGTTCCTGTACTCGAATCCTCTCGCTACCAAGGCCAACATACCATTTGCCTTCTTAACCGCCTGCTGCACCTGCATGCTTACCTTCAGCGACTGGTGCACAAGGACACCCAGGTCTCCTTGCACTTCCCCTTCTCCGAATCTATTGCCGTTCAGATAATAACCTGCCTTCCTGTTTTTGTCACCAAAGTGGATAACCTCGCATTCATGGGGGGGGGCCGAATGAGCATGCGCGGCCCCGCCTCTCCACATTTAAAGGGACACCTACCCCCTCCACATTTAAAGGGACTCCCTCCCCCCTCTCGTGTGTTCTTCTGATTAAAGGGACAGTGACAATCCCCCCGGCCACCGCACTTTAGCAAGGATCTGAAAGACCTTGAGAGCCAGCCAGTGGCACTGAGTCAGAAAGTTGTGCGTTCAAAGTCCCCACTCCAGGGACTCGAGCACATAAACCTAAGCTGACACTCCAGGGCAGTGCCGAAGGAGCGCCGCACTGTCGGAGGGGCGGTGCTTAGGGGGCACGGCCCTGTTGGATGGGCGGTACTGAGGGAGCACTGCGCATTCGGAGGGGCAGTACTGAGGGAGCGCTGCGCTGTCGGAGGGGCAGTACTGAGGGAGCGCCGCACTGTCGGAGGGGCAGTACTGAGGGAGCGCCGCACTGTCGGAGGGGCAGTACTGAGGGAGCGCCGCACTGTCGGAGGGGCAGTACTGAGGGAGCGCCGCACTGTCGGAGGGGCAGTACTGAGGGAGCACCGCACTGTCGGAGGGGCAGTACTGAGGGAGCGCCGCACTGTCGGAGGGGCAGTACTGAGGGAGTGCCGCACTGTCGGAGGGCCACCTTTCGGATGAGACGTTCAGGTGGACATAAAAGATCCCACTATTTCGAAAATGGGCAGGAGAGTTATCCCTGGTATCCTGGCCATTATTTATCATGCAATTTGGTGGCAGTGTTTCCCACATTACAACAGCGACTACACTTCAAAAAGTACTTTATTGGCTGTAAAACCGCTGGTCGTGAAAGGCGCTGTATAAAGGCAAGTCTTTCTTTATTTTCTCTCCTGTATTTACATTAATTACTTATATAAACCTGTTTTACTGTCTCTTGCAAGGGGAGGAATTGCAGACGGGCAGCTTAACGCAAACTTCACACGATTATCTGATAGTTACTCGATTCATCAGGACCTGAATATCATCGACATATGGAAGCGGAAAGCAGCAATCAGAATGCAGAAGTGTAACCAAAGCGAGGAGAATCCGTGCAAATGTCGGGAATGCGGGATGGGATTCAGTTGCCTCTCCGAGTTGGAGACTCATCAAGGCAGTCACTCCGTGAAATGGCCGTTCACCTGCTCCGTGTGTGGGAAGGGATTCACTCATTCAGGCTCCCTGCAGGCACACCAGCGAGTACACACTGGGGAGTGGCCGTTCACCTGCTCCGTGTGTGGGAAGGGATTCAGCCATTCTTCTACTCTGCGCGTGCACCAGCGAGTTCACACTGACGAGAGACCCTGTAAGTGCCCTGACTGTGAGAAGAGCTTTAAAAGCGCCGAGGATGTAGCAAGGCATCAACGCATTCACACCGGGGAGAGGCCGTTCACCTGCTCCGTGTGTGGGAAGGGATTCAGCCATTCTTACTCTCTGCGGGTGCACCAGCGAGTTCACACTGACGAGAGACCCTGTAAGTGCCCTGACTGTGAGAAGAGCTTTAAAAGCGCCGAGGATGTAGCAAGGCATCAACGCATTCACACCGGGGAAAGGCCATTCACCTGCTCTGTGTGTGGGAAGGGATTCAGCCATTCGTACTCTCTGCGGGCGCACCAGCGAGTTCACACTGACGAGAGACCCTGTAAGTGCCCTGACTGTGAGAAGAGCTTTAAAAGCGCCAAGGATGTAGCAAGGCATCAACGCATTCACACCGGGGAGAGGCCATTCACCTGCTCTGTGTGCGGGAAGGGATTTGTCCAGTCCCACACTCTGCTGGTACATGAACGTGGGCACACTGACGAAAGGCCGTTCACCTGCTCCGTGTGCGGGAAGGGATTTGTCCAGTCCCACACTCTGCTGGTACACAAACGTGGGCACACTGACGAGAGGCCGTTCTCCTGCTCAGAGTGCGGGAAAGGATTCACTCGTCCCGACTCTCTGCGGGAACACCAGCTGGTTCACACTAACGAGAGGCCGTTCTCCTGTTCTGAGTGTGGGAAAGGTTTCACTCGTCCCTCCTCTCTGCGGGAACACCAGCTGGTTCACACTGATGAGAGGCCGTTCTCCTGCTCCGAGTGCGGGAAAGGATTCACTTGTCCCTCCACTCTGCGGGAACACCAGCGAGTTCACACTGACGAGAGGCTGTTCACCTGCTCCGAGTGCGGGAAAGGATTCACTCGTCCCTCCTCTCTGCAGGAACACCAGCTGGTTCACACTGACGAGAGGCCGTTTAAATGTTCCGACTGCGACAAGAATTTCAAATGCTTCAAGGACCTGAAGAACCATCGACGCATCCACACCGGGGAGAGGCCGTTCACCTGCTCCGTGTGCGGGAAAGGATTCATTCGTCCCTCCTCTCTGCGGGAACACCAGCTGGTTCACACTGACGAGAGGCCGTTCTCCTGCTCCGAGTGCGGGAAAGGATTCACTCGTCCCTCCTATCTGCGGGAACACCAGCTGGTTCACACTGACGAGTGGCCATTCTCCTGCTCCGAGTGCGGGAAAGGATTCACTCGTCTCACCTCTCTGCGGGAACACCAGTTGGTTCACACTGACGAGATGCCGTTCTCCTGCTCCGAGTGCGAGAAAGGATTCACTCGTCTTACCTCTCTGCGGCAGCACCAGCTGGTTCACACTGACGAGAAGCCGTTTAAATGTTCCGACTGCGACAAGAGTTTCAAATGCTCCAAGGACCTGAAGAGGCATCAACGCATCCACACCAGGAAGAGGCCGTTCCCCTGCTCAATGTGTGAAAAGGGATTCACCAGTTCATCTCACCTGCTGAGACATCAGCGAGTTCACACCTGAGCGCACTGGTCCCATTCTGCTGTTAATCACATGAAGGACATTCTGTGTTAATAATGGCAATTACGGGGTTGTGGGGGCGGGGGGCAGTTTGAAGATGCTGATAATAACCCCAGTAACTAGGCTGGAGTTTAAGAGGGGTCAGCCTCGGCTCAGTGGGTGACACTCTCACCTCTAGAGTCAGAAGGTCGTGGGTTTGAGTCCCACTCTGGAGACTTGAGCACGTAATCTAGGCTTACATGCCAGGGCAGTACTGAGGGAGAGCTGCTCTTTCAGAGGTGCCATACTATTTGCCTTCTTAGCTGCCTGCTGCACCTGCATGCTTACCTTCAGCGACTGGTGCACAAGGACACCCAGGTCTTGTTGCACTTCCCCTTCTCCCAATCTATTGCCGTTCAGATAATAACCTGTCTTCCTGTTTTTGCCACCAAAGTGGATAACCTCGCATTTATCCACATTATACTGCATCTGCCATGTATCTGCCCAATCACCCAACCTGTCCAAATCATACTGGAGTTTCTCTGAATCCTCCTCACAGCACACACGCCCACCCAGCTTTGTGTCATCTGCAAACTTGGAGATATTACATCTAGTTCCCTCGTCCAGATCATTAATATATATTGTGAATAGCTGGGGTCCTAGCACTGATCCCTGCGGTACCCCACTAGTCACTGCCTGCCACTCGGAAAAAGACCCGTTTATTCCAACTCTTTGCTTTCTATCTGCCAACCAGTTCTCTATCCAAGACAGTACCTTATCCCCAATCCCATGGGCTTTTACATTGCATGCTAATCTCTTATGCGGGACCTTATCGAAAGCCTTCTGAAAGTCCAAATACACCACATCCACTGGTTCTCCCTTATCTATTCTACCAGTTACATCTTCAAAAAATTCCAGTAGATTAGTCAAGCATGATTTCCCTTTTGTAAATCCATGTTGACTTTGTCCGATCCTGTCACTGTTTTCCAAGTGCTATGCTATTACATCTTTTATAATGGACTCTAGCATTTTCCCCACTACCGATGTCAGACTTACTGGTCTATAATTCCCCGTTTTCTCTCTACCACCTTTTTTAAATAGTGGGGTTAGATTAGCTATCCTCCAATCCATGGGAACTGTTCCAGAATCGATAGAATTTTGGAAGATGACCAGCAATGCATCTACTATTTCTAGGGCCACTTCCTTAAGTATTTAATTGGACTGCCATTTCTTTGTTCCCCATATTAAATTCCCCTCATTCTGACTTCAATGGACCTACGCTTTACTTCACCAATCTTTTTCTCTTCATATATCTATAGAAGCTTTTACAGTCAGTTTTTATGTTCCCTGCAAGCTTACTCTCATAATCTATTTTCCCCCTCTTAATTAATCCCTTTGTCCTCCTTTGCTGAATCATAAACTGCTCCCAATCCTCAGGTTTGCTGCTTTTTCTGGCCAAATTATATGTCCTCTCCTTGGATCTTATGCTATCCCTAATTTCCCTTGTTAGCCATGGTTGAGTCACCTTTTTGTTTTATTTTTATGCCAAACAGGGAAGAACAAATTCTGTAGTTCATCCATGCGATCTTTAAATGTTTGCCATTGCCTATCCACCGTCAACCCTTTAAGTAACATTCCCCAATCCATCCTAGCCAACTCGTGCCTCATACCATTGTAGTTTCCTTTATTAAATTCAGGACCTTAGTCTCTGAGTCAACTACTTCACTCTCCATTTTAACGAAGAATTCTATCATATTATGATCGCTCCTCCCCAAGGGGCCTCGCTCAACAAGATTGCTAATTAATCGTTTAATACCATCCCTAACCTCAGCATTACTGTTTGGGGGTCTGTATACAACTCCCACTAACGTTTTCTGCCCCTTGGTATTTCTCAGCTCTGCCCATACAGATTCCACATCATCAGAGCTAATATCCTTCCTTACTATTATGTTAATCTCCTCTTTAACCAGCAATGCTACCCTACCTCCTTTTCCTTTTTTCCTGTCCTTCCTGAATATTGAATACCCCTGGCTGTTGAATTCCCAAACTTGGTCATCCTGGAGCCATGTCTCCGTAATCCCAATTATATCATATCCGTTTACATCTATTTGCGCAGCTAATTCGTGCACCTTACTAATGCTCCTCGCATTAAGACACAAAGCCTTCAGGCTTGATTTTTTACCACTCTTAGTCGTTTTAGAATTATTATTTACTGTGGCCCTGTTTGATTTACACCCTTGATTTCTCTGCCTTCCACTTTTGCTTTTCTCATTCCTGTCTTTTGCTTCTATCGTTGCTTCCCTTTCCTCTGTCTCCCTGCACAGGTTCCCAACCCCCTACCTCTTTCACCAAGCTTTTGGTCACCTGTCCTAATATCTCTTATATGAGTCAGTGTTAAATTTGGTCTGATGGTGCTCCTGTGAACTGATTGGAACGTTTTTACTATGTTACATTGGATTACATAGGACATACGGCACAGAAACAGGCCATTCGGCCCAATCAGTCCAAGCTCCACTCGAGCCTCCTCCCGTCATTCCTCATCTAAATCTATCAGCATAACCCTCTATTCCATTCTCCCTCATATGCTTGCTTGTCCAGCCTCCCCTTAAATTCAATAACAAAATACTGTGGATGCTGGAAATCTGAAACAACAACAGAAAATGCTGGAAATACTCAGCAGGCCAGGCAGCATCCGTGGAGAGAGAAACAGAGTTAACGTTTCAGGTCTGGGACCCTTCATCAGAACTGATCAAGGGTCCCAGACCTGAAACGTTAACTTTGTTTCTCTTTCCACGGATGCTGCCTGGCCTGCTGAGTATTTCCAGCATTTTCTGTTGTAATCCCCTTAAATTCATCGATACTATTCGCTTCAACCACTCCCTGTGGTAGTGAGTTCCACATTCTCACCACTCTCTGGGTAAAGAAGTTCCTTCTGAATTCCCTATTGGATTTCTTGGTGACTATCTTATATCGATAGCCTCTAGTTATACTCTTCCCCACAAGTGGGAACATTCTCTCGTTATCCACCTCTATTAGGTCACCCCACAGCCTTCTATTTTCAAGAGAAAAGAGATCCAGCCTGCTCATCCTTTCCTGATATGTATACCCTCGCATTTCTGGTATCATCCTTGTAAATTTTCTCTGCACCTTCTCCAGTGCCTCTATATCCTTTTTATAATACGGCGACCAGAACTGTACGCAGTACTCTAAGTGTGGTCTAACCAAGGTTCGATACAGGTTTAGCATAACTTCCCAAGTTTTCAATTCTATCCCTCGAGAAATAAACCCTAGTGTTTGGTTTGCTTTTTTTATGGCCTTGCTAACCTGTGGTGCAACTTTTAGTGATTTGTGTATTTGTACTCCGAGATCCCTTTGTTCATCTACCCCACTTAAACTCGCACCCTCCAAGTGATAAGTGACCTCCCTATTCTTCATACCAAAATGTAATACCTCACATTTACCTGTGTTGAACTTCATTTGCCAATTATATGCCCATTCTGCAAGTTTATTAATGTCCTCCTGTAATTTGTAGCAGTCCTCATCAGTATTGATTATTCCCCAAAGTTGGTGTCATCCGCAAATTTAGAAATGGTGTTTTTGATTCAAAATTCTAAATCATTAATATAACTTGTGAGCAACAGTGGACCCAGCACTGATCCTTGTGGAACACCCACCTTCTGCCACTGTCAACAGCTCCCTTTTACCATTGATTTGTGAATAAAGTGTATCAATCAGACGTCTCAATGTTTCCTGTTCCACGAGCTTGTTTCGGGGGTCTGGCTCAGCGACTATCCTGTAATCACACCAACAAGTCCCACTGGGCTGAACAATGGAGGAGAGGCGTTGGAGGAGGATGATGTGATCAACCGTGGTGAAGCTCGCAGACAGGTCGAGAAGGATGAAGAGAGATAGTCCACCAGTTACAGCCACGGAGGATGTAATGCGTGACTTTTGTTGAGGGCCGTTTCATAGAATCATAGAAACCTACAGCACAGAAGGAGGCCACTTCAGCCCATCGTGTCCGCGCCGGCCAACAAAGAGCTATCCAGCCTAATCCCACTTCCCAGCTCTTGGTCCGTAGCCCTGCAGGTTACAGCATCGCAAGTGCACATCCAAGTGTTTTTTAAATGTGGTTAGGGTTCCTGCATCCACCACCCTCTCAGGCAATGAGTTCCAGACCCCCACAACCCTCTGGGTGAAGAAATTTCCCCTCTAAACCGTCCATCAATTACTTTAAATCTGAACCCCCTGATTTTTGACCCCTCTGCTAAGGGAAATAGGTCCTTTCTATCCACTTTATCTAGGCCCCTCATAATTTTATACACCTCAATAAGGTCTCCCCTCAGCCTCCTCTGTTCCAAGGAAAACAGACCCAGCCTATCCAGTTGTTCTCATAGCTAAGATTCTCTACTCCTGGCAACATCATTGTAAATCTCCTCTGTACCCTCTCTAGTGCAATCACATCTTTCCTGTAATGTGGTGACCAGAATTACATGCTGTTCTCTAGCTGAGGCCTAACTAGTGTGTTATACAATTCAAGCATAACCCCCCTGCTCTTGTATTCTATGCCACGGCTAATAAAGGCAAGCATTCCATATGCCTTCTTAACCACCTTATCTACCTGGCCTGCTACCTTCAGGGACCTGTGGACATGCACTCCAAGGACCCTTTGCTCCTCTACAATATTCAGTGTCCTACCATTTAATGTGTATTCCCTTTCCTTGTTAGCCCTCCCCAAATGCATTACCTCACACTTCTCCGGATTGAATTCCATTTGCCACTGTTCTGCCCACCTGACCAATTTATTGATATCTTCCTGCAGTCTACAGTTTCCTTCTTCAGTATCAGTGTAAGGTGTTTGGTTCCCTCGTCCTTACAAGGGTTCTTTGACTCTGGGTTTTACAGCAACAAAATGGTAGACGACACAAAGGTTTAGGTTCAACCCAAACTGTTAGTTTATTAACACCAAGAAAACACAGACAAGAACTTGTTGATATTGGGCTGAAACTTACAATCACCCATACGGCCGGTCGTTACCATTGTGGATTGTAGGCCTGGATCAGAGATGACCTGTCCCCGTCCTCCATTATCTGACTGCAGCTGCCTACACAGTGCAAACCCCTTGTAGAGTCAACTGATACTTACAATCACCCGTCTGGCTGGTCGTGGCCGATGTCGATTGCAGGCTGGGGCTGGAGATGTTCATAGCTTTCATAGACTTAACTAAAGCTTTTGACACCGTCCACCGCCAGACTTTATGGCATATCTTGTCTAAGCTTGGTTGCCCCGATAAATTCATCTTAGTTCTGAGGCTGCTACATGACAACATGTCCGCAGCAGTTCTCAGCAGCAGCGGTTCTATTACAGAGCCCTTTACAGTTGAAACAGGAATAAAACAGGGCTGCATCATTGCTCCAACCCTTTTTGCAGTGTTCATCTCCGTTATCCTCCATCTCATCGGCAATGATCTGCCCACCGGAATTCAAATCCTTTACTGTACTGATGGCCGACTTTTCAATCTCAACTGGCTTAAGGCCAAGAGCAAAGTCTCCATCACTACCATTATGAAGTTACAGTATGCAGATGATAACGCCATCACAGCTCTTTCCGAGCATGATCTACAAAACACCTTGAATGCTTTTTCCAGAGCCGACAAACTTCTGGGCCTCACCATGAATATAAAGAAAACCCAGGTGCTCCACCAGCCATCACCTAATCAGCTTGCAACTCCTCCCTCTATAAAGATTGATAATAACACCCTTGAAAATGTCAACACCTTTCCATATCTTGGTAGCCATTTATCCTCCAAAGCTGACATTGATTCTGAAATCCATCACCGCCTGAGTTGTGCAAGTGCAGCCTTTTCTAAACTGAGGAGGAGAGTCTTTGAAAATCATGACTTCCAAGTCCAAACTAAAATTCTTGTATACAAAGCCATCATCCTTCCCACCCTTTTATATGGAGCTGAAACCTGGACTACGTACAGTAGACATCTCAAAGCCTGAGAGCAATACCACCAACGCTCTCTATGCAAAATCTTGAGGGTCAGCTGGGAGGACAAGCGTACCAACTGGAGTATACTTGAACAGGCCAATATCTACAGCATCACTACGCTCATCATGCAGCATCAACTCCGATGGATTGGACATGTCATTCGCATGTCAGACTCACGTCTCCCAAAACAGGTTCTGTACTCCCAGTTGAAGGAAGGGCAGAGGTCTCCTGGTGGTCAAAAGAAGCGTTACAAAGATAACATCAAAGTAATCCTTAAAAAGTTCCACATCGATATTAATAACTGGGAGGAAATCGCACTGGACAGAGACAATTGGAGAAAATGCATCCACAATGGTGCCGCACTACATGAAAAGAATCTCCAGCGTGCCGCTGAGGATAAACGCCAGCGCCGTAAGGAGAGACAACAACTTAAGAAGAGCCATACTCCAGTCACTGTGGCATAGTGGTTAGCACTGTTGCCTCACAGCGCCAGGGACCCGGGTTCAAATCCGGCCTCGGGTGACTGCCTGTGTGGAGTTTGCACATCTTCCCCATGTTTGCGTGGGTTTCCTCCGGGTGCTCCGGTTTCCTCCCACAGTCCAAAGATGTGCAGGTTAGGTTGATTGGCCATGATAAAAATTGGCCCTTAGTGTTAGGGGGGATTAAATATGTGGGGTTACGGGGATAGGGCTTGTGTGGGATGGCTGTCGGTGTAGGGACCGGGCGCTAGGGTTGGATGATCAGCCATGATTTTGTTGAATGGCGGAGCAGGCTCGAAGGGCCGAATGGCCTACTCCTGCTCCTATCTTCTATGTTTCTACTACCAATAGTCTTACATGCCCACACTGTAGTAGAGTCTGTGGATCTCGGATCAGCCTCCACAGCCACCTGAAGACCCACAAGTAGATGACTGATGAAGGACATACCATACTCGAATTCGAGTGGTCGCCGATGATGATGATGACAATCACCCGTCCGGGTGGCCGACGTCGATTGCAGGCTGGGGCTGGAGATGACCGTCTTCCCTTCCTTCTTACACCTGGCAGTTGCTGTAGTTAGAGCTAGCTTCCGAGAGAGAGAGCTTCCGAGAGAGAGAGCTTCCGAGCGAAAAGAGAGAGAGCTGAGGTGTGATTCCTTCTTATAGTTCTTTTAGTCACCTGGCTCCATGCTGGGCCTCCCCCAACCAGTTTCGGTTGTCGATTTGCTGAACTGTCCGATATTCACACCTCGTCAACCTGTAACTCAATCACCGAAGGTGTGCAGAGTTGTGAGATCGAAGATAACTCCTTATGTCCTCTTCTGCTTTATGTAACGCATATTCAATGTGATTTCTATTACTGTTGATGGGCGGTTGGCTGATTGACTTGTGTATCGTCCAGTGAAGCCAGGAAGTCCATCGTGACCCCCATTGTTTCAGTTAAACTCAGAGCATTGTCCAGATGTTAATTTTTCCCATCAAAACCAATAATGATTCAAGTCCTCACAGTTCAATGTCAACGTCCTTTTCAGAGTTAATCATGGGTCAAAGCTTTCATTGTCCAGGATCAATGTGTTCTCCAAGAACTGCAGACTTTGATGACTGGCACCTTTTCTGTGCTTCGAAGTTTAACCATTTCATGCCCTTACCACTGGACCAAACAGGCTGCCAGCATTTTACCGGGTGTTTTAAAAAATCTACATCAACCACAGCCGATTTTAGTATCATCTGCAAACTTCTTAATCATAACCCCTATATTCAAGTCTAGATGATTGATATATACCACAAAAAGTAAGGGACCTAGTACTGAGCCCTGTGGAACCCCACTGGAAACAGCCTTCCAGTCAAATAAACAAATAGAAACATAGAAGATAGGAGCAGGAGTAGGCCATTCGGCCCCTCGAGCCTGCTCCGCCATTCAATGAGATCATGGCTGATCATCCAAATTCAGTACCCGGTCCCTGCTTTCTCCCCATACCCCTTGATCCCTTTAGTCTTAAGAAATATATCCAACTCCTTCTTGAATATATTTAATGTATTGGCCTCCACTGCCTTCTGTGGTAGAGAATTCCACAGGTTCACCAGTCTCTGGGTGAAGAAATTCCTCCTCCTTTCTGTCCTAAATGGCCTACCCCTTATCCTTAGACTGTGACCCCTGGCTCTGGACTCCCCGACCATCGGGAACATCCTTCCTGCACATAGTCTGTCCAGTCCTGTCAGAATTTTATAAGTTTCAATGAGATCCCCTCTCATTCTTCTAAACTCCAACGAGTACAAGCCCCATCCACCCAATCTCTCCTCACACATCATTCCTGCCATCACAGGTATCAGCCTGGTGAATCTTCGCTGAACTCCTTCCATGGCAAGAACATCCTTCCTCAGATAAGGCGACCAAAACTACACACAATACTCAAGATGTGGTCTCACCAAGGCCCTGTATAACTGCAGCAAGACATCCTTGTTCCTGTACTCAAACCCTCTCAATTCAATTCAATTCAATTCAATTCAAATCGCTTTATTGGCATGACAAGTTGCATCTTATGTTGCCAAAGCATCGGAAAACATTCATGTTTGTTCACAAAAATACAGATCTATCCATACAGTGTATAAACAGATATATCCCTGAGTGTATAAATATACTTTCATATAATTTGTATATACTCTTTTCTTATATTTAGTGGTTGTCCCTCTGTTTATGGCAAGCTGTAACATAGTGTGCCGCTAGTGTTACGCAATTTCTCTCTTCCCCTAGTAGGTATGGGAGTTTTTGGTCGTCATTCAAATTTCTGAATTCCGGGCATTTTTTTGTAAATTTTGGGCAGAAATTCTCCCTTATGCCCTGATATTTTCTACAAGCTGTGAGGAAGTGCACCTCTGTCTCCACCATTCCCTGGCTGCAGTGAGAGCATATCCTGTCCTCTCTTGGTAGCCGGGTCTGCCTGTGTCTACCTTTTTCGATCGCCAGGCTATGTTCACTAAGTCTCACTACGAAGGCCAACATACCATTTGCCTTCTTAACCGCCTGCTCCACCTGCATGCTTACCTTCAGCGACTGGTGCACAAGGACACCCAGGTCTCGTTGCACTTCCCCTTCTCCCAATCTATTGCCATTCAGATAATAATCTGCCTTCCTGTTTTTGCCACCAAAGTGGATAACCTCACATTTATCCACGTTATATTGCATCTGCCATGCTTTAGCCCAATCACCCAACCTGTCCAAATCATCGTGGAGTTTCTCGGCATCCTCCTCACAGCACACACGCCCACCCAGCTTTGTGTCATCTGCAAATTTGGAGATATTTGAACACCCATCACCCATTACCCTCTGCTTAGAAACATAGAAGATAGGAGCAGGAGTAGGCCATTCGGCCCTTCGAGCCTGCTCCGCCATTCAATGAGATCATGGCTGATCATCCAAATTCAGTACCCTGTCCCTGCCTTCTCCCCATATCCCTTGATCCCTTTAGCCTCAAGAAATACATCCAACTCTTTCTTGAATATATTTAATGAACTGGCCTCCACCGCCCTCTGTGGCAGAGAATTCCACAGGTTCACCACTCTCTGGGTGAAGAAATTCCTCCTCATTTCAGTCCTAAATGGCTTACCCCTTATCCTTAGACTATGACACCTGGTTCTGGACTCCCCAGCCATCAGAAACATCCTTTCTGCATCTAGTCTGTCCAGACCTGACAGAATTTTATAGGTTTCGATGAGATCCCCTCTCAATCTTCTAAACTCCAGTGAGTATAAGCCCAATTGACACAATCTCTGCTCGTACGTCATTCCTGCCATCCCAGGTATCAGCCTGGTGAATCTTCGCTGCACTTACTCCATGGCAAGAACGTCCTTCCTCAGGTAAGGTGACCAAAACTGCACACAGTACTCAAGGTGCGGTCTCACCAAGGCCCTGTACAATTGCAGCAAGACATCCTTGTTCTTGTACTCGAACCCTCTTGCTACGAAGGCCAACATACCATTTGCCTTCTTAACCGCCTGCTACACCTGCATGCTTACCTTCAGTGACTGGTGCACAAGAACACCCAGGTCTCTTTGCACTTCCCCTTCTCCCAATCTATTGCAATTCAAATAATAATCTGCCTTCCTGTTTTTGCCACCAAAGTGGATAACCTCACATTTATCCACATTATAGTGCATTTGCCATGTTTCTGCCCAATCACCCAACCTGTCCAAATCGTATTGGAGTTTCATGACATCCTCCTAACAGCATACCCTCCCACCCAGCTTTGTGTCGTCTGCAAATTTCGAGATATTACATCCAATTCCCTCGTCCAGATCATTAATATATATTGTGAACAGCTGGGGTCCTAGTAGCGATCATTGCGGTACCCCACTAGTCACTGCCTGCCACTCGGAAAATGACCCGTTTATTCCTACTCTTTGCCTTCTGTCCACCAGCCAGTTCTCTATCCAAGTCAATACCTTGCCCCCAATCCCATGTGCCTTAATTTTGCACGCTAACCTCTTATGCGGGACCTTATCGAAAGCCTTCTGAAAGTCCAAATACACCACATCCACTGGTTCTCCCTTATCTATTTTACCAGTTACATCCTCAAAAAATTCCAGTAGATTAGTCAAGCATGATTTACCTTTTGTAAATCCATGTTGACTTTGTCCAATCCTGTCACTGCTTTCCAAGTGCACTGCTATTACATCTTTTATAATGGACTCTAGCATTTTCCCCACTACCGATGTCAGGCTTTTTCTCTGCCACCTTTTTTGAATAGTGGGGTAACATTAGCTACCCTCCAATCCATGGGTACTGTTCCAGAGTCTATCGAGTTCTGGAAGATGACCAGCAATGCATCTACTATTTCTACGGCCACTTCCTTAAGTACCCTGGGATGTAGATTATCAGGCCCTGGGGATTTATCGGCCTTCAGTCCCATCAATTTTCCTAACACCATTTCCCTACAAATACTGATTTCTTTCAGTTCCACCCTTTCATCAGATCCTATCTTCCGCGGTATTTCTGGGAGGTTATTTGTGTCCTCCTTTGTGAAGACAGAACCAAAATATGTATTTAGTTGATCTGCCATTTCTTTGCTCCCCATTATAAATTCCCCCGATTCTGACTGCAAGGGACCTACGCTTGACTTCACCAATCTTTTTCTCATTACATATCTATAAAAGCTTTTACAGTCAGTTTTTATGTTCCCTGCTAGCTTACTCTCATATTCTATTTTCCCTTTCTTAATTAATCCCTTTGTCCTCCTTTGTTGAATCCTAAACTGCTCCCAATCCTCAGGATTATTGCTTTTTCTGGCCAATTTGTATGTCCTCTCCTTGGATCTTATGCTATCCCTAATTTCCCTTGTTAGCCACGGTTGAGTCACCTTTTTTGTTTTATTTTTATGCCAAACTGGGATGAACAACTTCTGTAGTTCATCCATTCGGTCTTTGAATGTTTGCCATTGCCTATCCACTGTCAACCCTTTGAGTGCCATTCCCCAATCAATCCTACCCAACTCGCTCCTCAGACCATCGTAGTTTCCTTTATTTAAATTGAGGACCCTAGTTTCTGAGTCAACTACTTCATTCTCCATCTTAATGAAGAATTCGATCATATTATGATCGCTCCGACCCAAGGGGCCTCGTACAACAAGATTGCTAATTAATCCTTTCTCGTTACATAATACCCAGTCTAAGATGGCCTGATCTCTGGTTGGTTCCTCGACATATTGGTCTAGGAAACCATCCCGTAAACACTCCAGGAATTCCTCCTCCACAGTATTGTTACTAATTTGGTTAGCCCAATCTATATGTAGATTAAAGTCACCCATGATGACTGCTGTGCCCTTATTGCACGCTTCTTTAATTCCCCTTTTAATGCCATCCCCAACCTCCGCCTTACTGTTTGGAGGTCTATATACCACTCCCACTAAGGTTTTTTTCCCCTTAGTATTTCTCAATTCTACCCATACAGATTCCACCTCATCAGAGCTAATATCCTTCATTACAATTGTGTTAATCCCTTCTTTAACCAGTAATGCTACCCCTCCTCCCTTTCCTTTTTGCCTATCTTTCCTGAATATCGAATACCCCTGGATGTTGAGTTCCCAGTCTTGGCCGTCCTTGAGCCACGTTTCCGTAATCCCAACCAAATGATATTCGTTTACCTCTATTTGTGCAGCCAATTCATCCACCTTATTACAAATGCTCCTCGCATTAAGACACAAAGCCTTCAGGCTTGTTTTTTTAACGCTCTTAGACCTATTAGAATTATTATTTACTGTGGCCACGTTTGATTTAAACCGTTGATTTCTCTGACTGCCACTTTTGTTTTTCTCATTCCTATCTTTTGCTTTTATCCTTGTTTCCCTTTCCTCTATCTCCCTGCTCAGGTTTCCAACCCCCTTCCATTTTAGTTTAAACCCTCCCCCACAGCACTAGCAAACACTCCCCCTAGGACATCGGTTCCAGCCCTGCCCAGGTGCAGACCATTCGGTTTGAACTGGTCCCACCTCCCCCAGAACCGGTTCCAATGTCCCAGGAACTTGAATCCCTCCCCCTGGCACCATTCCTCTAGCCACGTATTCATCTGAAGTATCCTTGTATTTCTGCTCTTTCTAGCATGTGGCACTGGTAGCAATCCTGAGATTACTACCTTTGAGGTCCTGTTTTTTAATTTACCTCCTAACTCCCTATATTCCGCTTTTAGGACCTCATCCCGCTTTTTACCTATATCGTTGGTGCCTATATGCACCACAACAACTGGCTGTTCACCCTCTCCTTCGAAGATGTTCTGCAGCCGCTCGGAGACATCCTTGACCATTGCACCAGGGAGGCAACACACCATCCTGGAGTCTCGTTTGCGGCCGCAGAAACGCCTATCTATTCCCCTTACAATTGAATCCCCTATTTCTATAGCTCTACCACTCTTTTTCCTCCCATTCTGTGCAGCAGAGCCACCCCTGGTGCCAGGAAGTTGGCTGCTGCTGCCTTCCTCTGATAAGCCATCCCCCCCAACAGTACTCAAAGTGGTATATCTGTTGGAGAGGGGGATAGCCACAGGGGACCCCTGCACTACCTGCCTGCACCTAGTACTCTGCCTGTTGGTCACCCGTTCCCTTTCTTCCTGTCCAACCTCTACCTGCGGTGTGTCCAACTCCGTAAATGTGCTATTCACCTCCTGCCTCCGAGCCAATATTGAATCCAACTTGACACTTTGCCCTGGATCCCATGGGCTTTTAACTTCGTGACCAGTCTGCCATGTGGAACCTTATCAAAATCCTTGCTAAATTCCATATACACTGCATCTAATGCACTACCCTCATCTACCCTCCTTGTTACCTCCTCAAAAAGTTCAATCAAGTTTGTCAGACACGACCTTCCCTTAACAAATCCGTGCTGACTATCCTTGATTAATCCGTGTCTTTCTAAATGAAGATTTATCCTGTCCTTCAGAATTCTTTCCAATAATTTTCCCACCACCGAGGTTAGGCTGACTGGCCTGTAATTACTCAGTCTACCCTTTTTTCCCTTTTTAAACAAGGGTACCACATTAGCAGTCCTCCAGTCCTCCGGCACGACACCTGAAGCCAGAGTGGATTGGAAAATAATGGTCAGGGCCTCTGCTATTTCCTCTTTGGCTTCACTTAACAGCCTGGGATACATTTATCCACTGTTATAGCTGCTAAACCCCTTAATACTTCATCTGTCACTATGTTTATTTCATCTAATATTTCACACTCCTCCTCCCTGATAGCAATGTCTGCTTGGCCCCTCTCCTTTGTTAAAACAGACGCAAAGTATTCATTAAGAACCATACCGACGTCTCCCGCCTCCACACACAGATTACCCTCATGATTTCTCATAGGCCCTACCCTTTCTTTAGTTATCCTCTTACTCTTAATATATTTATAAAACATCTTTGGGTTTTCCTTGATTTTACTTGCCAAGAATTTTTCCTGCTCTTTGGGGCTGCTGGGGCAAGGGTGGAATCCTGATCGGAGAGGTTCAAACCTGGCCTTCCGGGAAAGATGGGCACTGATTTGGGAGGCGACAACACGTTCAAGGACTGGAGAGGAAGGGGAGGTTGGAGATGTGGCGGTGGTTTGCAAGGACAGAGGTGCCAAGGGTGTGTACAGATAACCGTAGCTGTAGTAAAGACAGCTGCTTGACAGTAGCTGTAGTAAAGACAGCTGCTTGACGGCAGTCGGATAAATAGGAAGCCATCTTGGCCATGCGGCAGTACTACATGAGCTGGCACTGACTCAAGACCTAATAAAGAGTACTCAACGATATCTACTCGTAAGCCTCTTACGGTGGCATAGTGGTTAGCACTGTTGCCTCACAGTGCCAGGAACCCGGGTTCAAGTCCGGCCTCGGGTGACTGTCTGTGTGGAGTTTGCACATTCACCCCGTGTTTGCGTGGGTTTCCTCCGGGTGCTCTGGTTTCCTCCCACAGTCCAAAGATGTGCGGGTTAGGTTGATTGGCCATGATAAAAAAATTGGCCCTTAGTGTTAGGGGGGTTAAATATGTGGGGTTACGGGGATAGGGCTTGGGTGGGATGGCTGTCGGCGTAGGGACCGGGTGCTAGCATTTGGATGATCAGCCATGATCTCGTTGAATGGCGGAGCAGGCTCGAAGGGCCGAATGGCCTACTCCTGCTTCTATGTTTCTATGTTAATACTACGATATGAGAGAACATTACATGGTACCAGGATTTATAGAACGCACAATACGGGCATACCACAACAATGGAAGGGATAAAACCACCGACTAGCTTGCAACTTGAAGGAAATCTGGACAAAAATTGGCGCGAATTCAAACAACGCTTTCTTCTCTACCTCACAGCAATCAATGCCACGACTAGCTCTGGAACACATAAGGTAGCTTTGTTGCTAACAGTGGCTGGCTCGCAGGCAATCGAGCTGTATAATACATTTACGTTCGCAGCTGAAGGTGACAAAAATGATCTGGACAAGGTGATAGATTTGTTCGATAAATACTACACACCTAAGAAGAATGAAACATTCGAGAGATTTATTTTTCGCTCCCGCGGGCAAAAGCAAGGAGAATCCTTTGATGTTTTTCTGACGCACTTGAAAACAAAAGCACAAACATGTAACTTTGGAGACTTGAAGGAATCGATGATACGCGATCAGGTCGTTTTCGGAATACTTGACAAGAAGGTGAGGGAGAGAATGCTTAGGGACAATGACTTAACTTTGGGTGCTGCAGTAAAAATATGTCATGCTAGTTAACTCTCAGCCATGCACACGCAAAAATTCAATGGGAGAACTACAGCAACGGGCATGAGAGTGCTGGGACTGGACAACCTACCAGTGGATGTAGTACACAGAAGGGACACAAGAGGGCGCACAGAGTCCAGGACTATGACGCCATACGATTGCAGACGGTGCGGCAATAGTCACGTGGCAAGACAGTGTCCGGCTTATGGGAAGAACTGCGCAAAATGTAAAGGCAGGACTCACTTTGCTAAAATGTGCTTTTGGGAAGAGAAAACCGAAGGTGGCATAGTGGTTAGCACTGTTGCCTCACAGCGCCAGGGACCCGGGTTCGAATCTGGCCTCGGGTGACTGTCTGTGTGGAGTTTGCACATTCTCCCCGTGTTTGCATGGGTTTCCTCCGGGTGCTCCGGTTTCCTTCCACAGTCCAAAGATGTGCAGGTTAGGTTGATTGGCTATGATAAATTGACCCTTAGTGTTAGGGGGATTAAATACATGGGGTTACGGGGATAGAGTGGGATATGTGTTGGTGTAGGGGTTACGGGGATCGGGTGGGATATGTGTCGGTGCAGGCTCGATGGGCTGAAATGGCCTTTATCTGCACTGTAGGGTTTCTGTGATTCTGTAAAAAGACAGTGCATGCTATTGAGACTGAAGACACAGAATCGGAGACTTTGTATGTTGGAATGGTGCAAAATGACTTAAAACAGGGTAAAGATATGGAAAAGGAAGTACATTCCATAGGACTATAGACTGAAGTTTGGATAGCCCCCTTGCTGGTAAATGGCACCATTGTTCCCTTCAAGCTAGATACAGGTGCTAAGGCAAACCTCATAAGCTGGAGTGATGCACGGAATCTCAAAGTGAGACCAAAAATACTGAACAAGACAGTGGCTTTGAAGGCGTACAATGGACAAAGTATTGAAACAAAAGGAACGTGTAGGCTGAATGTTAAGGTTAAAAATCGCATTCACCCATTGACGTTTGTTATAGTGCCTGAAGGACATGAGTCACTGTTGGGGGATAAGGCATGTGTGGATTTGGGCTTGGTCAAACGAGTCTATACTATTAATGAACTGAACTGTGTGCAGAGTGCCCCCCAAGACAGTACAAATATAAAGCATGATGCGATAACACACTAGTACGCGGATGTATTTCAGGGTTTCGGAGCACTGCCCTTTACATACTCCATTAAACTGAGAGATGACGCACAACCTGTGATTCACGCACCCAGGAGAGTTCCGGTGGCCCTCCGTGAGAAACTGCGGAAAGAGCTAGACCACATGGAGGGACTAGGTGTCATAAAGAAGACTGAGGAACCGACTGACTGGGTAAATTCCATGGTTTGCGTCAATTCAAAAAAGACTGATAAATTGCGTGTCTGCATGGATCCCAAGGACCTTAACGCTAATATAAAAAGAGCACTATCAAATCCCAAAGAGAGAGGAAATAGTCAGTGAAATGACAGGAGCAAAATTCTTCTCCAAGATGGACGCCTCGCATGGATTCTGGCAGCTGAAACTTGATGAAGAGAGTGCTAAGCTGTGCACCTTTAACACCCCGTTTGGTCGATACTCTTACCAGCGCCTGCCCTTCGGCATTAGCTCCGCCCCAGAAATCTTCCACAGAGCAATGGAGCAAATCATCGAGGGCCTGGATGGTGTGCGGGTGTACGTGGATGATCTGGTAGTATGGGGCTCCACTCAGGGAGAGCATGACACCAGACTGGAAAAAACACTTCAGAGGATATGGCAGTTTGGACTCAAACTAAATAAAGACAAATGTCAGTTCAGCGTCAATGAAATCACATTCTTCGGGGACAAGATTTCTGCAGAAGGGATTCAGCCAGACAAGTCAAAGGTAAAGGCCATACATGACATGGAAAAACCAAAGGACAAGAAAAGGGTTCAGCGGGCCCTTGGCATGGTTAATTACCTAGGGAAATTCATTCCAAATCTGGCAGTGAAAACCGCTCACTTGAGAAAACTGCTGCACCAAGAGACAGAGTTCCAATGGGGACATGAACATGAGAATGAATGGAAGGGGCTGCTACACATTCTAGCAAGTGAACCCCTACTCAAGTTCTTCTGCCCTGAAAAGAGGACAAAAGTGTCCACAGATGCCTCTAAGGATGGATTAGGGGCTGTCCGTCTACAGGAAGATGAAGGAGAATGGTGACCAGTGGCATATGCGTCACGCTCCATGACGGCTACAGAGTGCCGGTATGCGCAAATAGAGAAGGAGTGCCTGGGCTTGGCATTTGGGTGTGAAAAATTTCATACCTACACCTATGGACTTCCCAAGGTTATCCTAGAAACTGACCATAAGCCACTGCTAGGGATCGCAAAAAAGAATCTGTGTGACATGTCATCACGGATACAGCGCCTAATGATGAGACTACAATGTTATGATTTTGAGCTCACATATGTGCCAGGGACACAAATGTTCATAGCAGATACACTATCCAGGGCTGTGCCTCGTGCTACACAAAACAGTGAAACAGAAGAGGATGTGGCCCTTCATGTGGATATGGTCTATGCAGCATTGCCCGCCTCACAGGAACAACTATCAAAGATAGCCACAGAGACATCAAAGGACCCTGTTCTGAGGAAAGTGATGAGAAATCTTCAAGAGGGTTGGAAGAAAGGGTCATGTAAACAATATCATCATATTCAGTCTGAGCTTTCTGTGGTCAATGGACTACTGCTTAAGTGTGACAGGATTGTAGTGCCCATCTCTATGCGATGAGAAATGCTTAACAGGATATATGAAGGGCACTTGGGTGTGGAAAAGTCAAAAAGGAGAGCACGTGAGGCACTCTACTGGCCAAACATGAACTCTGATATTGACCAGATGATCAGTGAGTGTGCTACATGTCAGGAGTATCACTACAAGCAAACAAAAGAGCCCCTCATTACCACAGAGCTCCCATCACAACCTTGGGAAAAGGTAGGAACTGATATTTTTCACTACGAAGGAAAAGACTATTTGTTAGGTATTGATTATTACTCTAATTATCCTGAGATTGCTCTCCTACCCAGCACCACGTCAAGAGCTGTGATAGCTCACCTGAAGTCAATTTTTTCCAGGCAGGGCATCCCTCTAACTCTGGTCCCTGATAATGGCTCTCCCTATGCCAGTCATGAGTTTCAGTCGTTTGCTACAGAGTATGAGTTTAAGCATGTAACCTCCAGCCCGCTCTACCCTCAAGCCAATGGAAAAGTGGAGAAGGGGGTACAGATTGTGAAAGGACTATTAAAGAAAGCAGCACACAGCAACACTGACCCATATCTGGCCATGATGTCGTACAGGGCGGCCCCGCTGGAAAGTGGCAAGTCTCCAGCTGAGCTCTTACTGGGTCGCAAAATCCGTACTCGACTTCCCAGGCATGTCACACCTGATCACAGAGATGAGGTATGGGCAGACAAGGCCCGGAAACTTCAGCGGAAACAAAAAAACGCTCCATGACCGCACAGCCACTGCACTAGTGCCTCTACAGGAGAAGGATGTAGTTCGCATTGAAGGGCCTGGGTCATGGAATCAAAGAGCCACCGTTCTACAACAGGTTGCCCCCAGGTCATACAGTGTCATGACAGAAAATGGCAATGTGTATCGCAGAAACAGGAGGCACCAACTGAAAACCACCGAGACCTATCAGCCGCAGGAGGACAGAGAGGATGAGCTGATGATGGAAATCCGACAGAGTGACGAGCAGACGAGGGCAATGCCACAAAGTGATGAAGTACACAGGGGTGACAATGGGACAAGGGATCCGTGTGGTACAGACATGAACTTAATGGACACAACTGGGTTGGCCCAGCAAATACCCGCTCAGCTACACAGGTCACAGCGCACCAGAAAGCCTGTCGTTAGACTCGACCTGTAGACAAGGGAAAGACTGTAAACAGCTAATGGACTTCTGGGTGTGGGTAGTGTTTATATGTACCGGCAGTTATTGCAAGGTATAGTTACACTGACAGTTTTTACATGTTGTTAATAGTAATTAATAGTAGTTACACTGACTGTTTTTATATGTTGTTAATATGTGTTCTATGTGTTATGTTATGGTGTTTACTGTTTACGTCATCGTTGAGGGGGAAAGATGTACAGATAACTGTAGCTGTAGTAAAGACAGCTGCTTGACAGTAGCTGTAGTAAAGACAGCTGCTTGACGGCAGTCGGATAAATAGGAAGCCATCTTGGCCATGCGGCAGTACGACACGAGCTGGCACTGACTCAAGACCTAATAAAGTGTACTCAACGATATCTACTCGTAAGCCTCTTAATCTATATATATAAAAGAGTTTGTCTGTTTGTCTGTCTGTCTGTTTGTCTGTCTGTCTGTTTGTCTGTCTGTCTGTCCGGCTATACAATCTAAAGTTATAGAGCGTACCTACACATATGTTATATCAAAAGAAAGCTTATCATTAGGGGAGTCTAATAGGTGTATTTACTTTTTGGTCAGACAAAAAATTTTCTGACAGTATACAAAAAACGTTCAAAAATCCACTCATTAACGGTTGACCAATCCTACCTCTCATTAGCGTTGAGTGACCTGCTGGTTGACCAATCCTACAGTTCAGTGACCTGATGGTTGACCAATCGGTGCGTCATGGGCGGGACCTAATCCTCCAGCCTCCCGAAACTTCGCCGCCTTTTTTTTCATCCCCACAGCGACAGCACCAGCCAAACAAACCCCCACATTGCGGCTCCGGGAGCGGGAGGTGAGTTGGGGTCACTCGGGCCGAGCCTCACAACCGCTCGGCCTGAGACACACAGCGGGCACGCGAGCGGCAGCGGCTGGCCGTCAACTGCGCGACCCGCGGGGGAGCACAGCTGGTGTCCGTCTCGGCCCCAGAGCCCAGCCAGGCCTCAAGCGCTAGGCCCCGCACGGCCGGTATCACAACGGCACCGGGCCTCAGGTGCTAGGCAGGGAGAGGGGAGGGAGGGACAGAAAGAGGGGGAGGGAGGGGAGGGACGGAGAGGGGGAGAGGGAGAGAGAGAGGGGACAGAGGGGCAGGGAGCTAGAGGGGGGGAGAGAGAGAGAGGGGACACAGAGATGGGCAGGGAGAGAGCGGAGCAGGGAGACAGAGGGGGAGGGAGAGAGAGACACAGAGTGGGTGAGGGGCAGCGCCCGGCTGTAAACCGTGCGGCCCAAAATTGCCCTGGCAACGCCGGGCACCCCCAGCTAGTACTACGATATAAGATAACATTACAGGGTGGGTCTTTTGAAGTGCGGGATCGGACTCAAAGGCCCGAGTGAGCCAGAGAAGGGAGAGATGAAATTCGCTGTAATATCAGTGAAGTTAATTTTGGGAAGGTGGGAAACTGCGGGTTAACTTTTATCAGTAGATTTTTTTCCTGCCTGTCTCTTTGCCAATCACCATAAATCTGTGTCCTCTAGTTATCGACCCCCCTGGTGCACACTTATGGTCGTACGCTCTGTCTCCTCCTGTCACACTCTGGTTATCATTACCCCTATCGCTACCCTGCACTATTGCCTTCTCCTTTCTCTTTGACTTTCTAATTCCCTCTTCCCTCCTCCCCCAACTCTTTAGTTCAAAGCCCTATTTATAAAGCCCAGGACCCCATATGCTTTATTGAATGCTTTGTTAACCTGCCCTGTCACCTTAAGAAGCTCTGCTCTGCTCAATTTACTGGCAGAGTGGCGCGTGAATCCCAGAATCACAAAGAATCCGTCTCCTAGCAACACCAGCACCAGGATGGCCGAGTGGTTAAGGTGTGAGACTTAAGATCCAGTCGGTTTATACCCGTTTATATCAATTTCCTTTCATCCTGCTCAGTAACACTCGTTTGTCATCTGCTGAATCTCCATCAAACAAACAATGAGATGTTTATAGATATGGGAAGAACATAAGGAGCAGGAGTCGGCCATTTGGCCCTTCGAGCCTGCTCCGCCATTCAATAAGATCATGGCTGATCTTCTACCTCATCTGCAATTTCCTGCACTATCCCCAGATCCCTTGAAAGAAAGATTCCATATTTCTAAATAACTCTTGATATGCTCTTTTGGAATCTGCATTTTTCTCTAACTCTCTCTCTGTCACTCTCAACTAACAAAGAGCTGGAATTGTGGAATGTATCTCTGTCTCACTGTCTGTCTGTCTCTCTCTCTGTCACACATTTGTCTTCAGCCTCCTTTTGTCTCTCTCTGTCTTCCTCTCTCAGTCTCTCTCTCTCCTCACTCTGTCTCACTGTCTGTCTCTTTCTTTGTCTGTCTCTCTCTCTGTCACACATTTGTCTTCAGCCTCCTTTTGTCTCTGTGTTCCTCTCTCAGTCTCTCCTCACTCTCTGTCTCACTGTCTGTCTCTCTCTTTGTCTGTCTCTCTCTCTCACACATTTGTCTTCAGTCTCCTTTTGTCTCTCTCTGTCTTCCTCTCTCAGTCTCTCTCTCCTCACTCTCTGTCTCACTGTCTGTCTCTCTCTTTGTCTGTCTCTCTCTGTCACACATTTGTCTTCAGCCTCCTTTTGTCTCTCTGTCTTCCTCTCTCAGCCTCTCTCTCTCTGTCTCTGTGTCTCTCTCTGTCTTCCTCTCTCAGTCTCTCTCTCTCTCTGTCTCTGTGTCTCTCTCTGTCTTCCTCTCTCAGTCTCTCTCTCTGTCTGTCTCTGTGTCTCTGTCTTCCTCTCTCAGTCTCTCTCTCTCTGTCTCTGTGTCTCTCTCTCTATCTGACTAGCTGTCTCTGTCTTCCTCTCCCACTCTCTCTGTCTCTTTCTCACTTTGTCCAGTTCTGTTCACAGCTCAATTCTTGCTCTGACAGCATCTCTACATGACATTCCTCGTTAGTGCAGTGGTGAGTATTCCCAGGAGACTGGGATTCAATTCCCTGACAAAGAAGAAGCATTTTTAACATCTCGAATTTTAAACCTTTGGGCAGGTGCTTAAAATCCTCCTTGGCAAAGTAGAACAGAAAAATATTCTAAAATAATTTTAAAAGATTTACTCTGATATGAAGAACAGTATA